>NW_022436984.1:20532201-20650693 GCF_009761245.1 Sapajus apella
GTTGAAATTTAACATTTTTTTTTTTTTTTTTTGAGACGGAGTTTCACTCATGTTACCCAGGCTGGAGTGCAATGGCGCGATCTCAGCTCACCGCAACCTCCGCCTCCTGGGTTCAGGCAATTCTCCTGCCTCAGCCTCCTGAGTAGCTGGGATTACAGGCACGCGCCACCATGCCCAACTAATTTTTTGTATTTTTAGTAGAGATGGGGTTTCACCATGTTGACCAGGATGGTCTCGATCTCTTGACCTCATGATCCACCAGCTTCGGCCTCCCAAAGTGCTGGGATTACAGGCTTGAGCCACCGCGCCCGGCCAGAAATTTAACTTTTTAAAAGGCAAATTCAGTGATTCGACTTTGGGATTCAACCTTGACTATGAATTTCAGGCCTCTAATATATGGAAGAAAAATGTTTCTTGACTAACTTAGAAGCTATCCTACTTCTGCTTAGCCAATACTATGTTTCTGTCTAGTCCTCAAGTGGGATAATAACATGAGACCAGGATAAACTGGCAGAGCATATGCTCTTGTTAGTCCAGTAAGAGGTCTAGCACTTGCAAATTACAACCAGTGTGGCTGAATGGCCAGAACTGAAGGTTTGGTCATTGCTACTTTTGTGGCCATCTTTCAGCTGAGCACTCAGCTCAGTTCTGCCATTAAAATACCTCAATTCCAAGAGGCTTTGACCCATGAAGTCCCTCTATTATTGAAGAGCATTGATAGAAAATATGTCTGTATTGTAGAAACTCTCTGGAGGGGAGCTTCTGGTCATTTTTCTTCCATATATTACCATTTTGCTTTCATATATTGGCCATATTAAGAACCATCTACATAAGGTCTATATCATATAAGAGAAAAACTGAAACCAAAACACCTTTCCAGAATGTATGCTTTTTTTTGTTGTACAATCTCCTCCAGATCATAAGATCATAGGTTAGCCTTATCTAGATAGTCTGTAAAGCACCTAGATTTCTAGAGTTGTTTAACTTTCCCAAGCTTCTATTGCATTCAAAATTAAAAGCTAGTTTCTCATTCATATGCTGATACTAAACTTATAAGTATGAAATGAGGTCCATGCAGATCTGAACAATCACTGTTTTCTTACTATTAAGTGTTAGTCTTAAAAGATATAACTGATTAAAATATTAATGAAATAGGAATAATGTGAATAGGAAAGAATGAACAGTGTACATACTGTTAATGCTGTTCTCCACCATCCTTCTCTTTCAAAAGTGGAAGTCTTTCGATCTGGTTTCTGTTAACAAACACAAAGTATGCTTATTCATTTGAGAGGTGATCCCTTGAAATTAAATATAATTTATAAAACATTTGCTTGAAGAAATTAATACCCATACCCAACTGATAAGCCTTTATTAAAATAAAAGCTACATAATGATACATTTTGCCCGTATTTCCTTAAATTGCTTTTTTATGATCTTAAGTGCTTTCAAATAACTAAATTCCCTTTGTTAAAATGAGAGTAATTTTCCTACTGACTAGTGGTGGTAAAAAAAATTATAATAATAAAAATAAAAGATAAAAAGATAAAATTAGAGTAATAAACATCCCCATCTCACAGAGATGTTGTAAGTATATTAGATGTGACAAAATTTGGTGTTCTTAGGAAGAAAAGAGTTGGGCTTGAAGCCAGACAGACTTACGCTGGAACCCAGCTCTGCTGCTTACCAGCTAGGTACACTGAGTGAGCTATTCAACCCTCATGCTTCCTCATAGGAGTATAAAAATAAGGCGCTATCAGAGTTGGCATGAAAATAAAGCATTGTATGTCAGGCATGGTGGCTCACACCTGGAATCCCAGCACTTTGGGAGGCCAAGTTGGGTGGATCACTTGAGCCCAAGAGTTTGAGACCAGCCTGGCCAACATGATGAAACCCTGTCTCTACTAAAAATACAGAAAAATTGGCCAGGCATAGTGGCACACACCTGTAATCCCTACACAGGAAGCTGTAATCCCTGCTCAGGAGGCTGAGGCACGAGAATTGCTTTAACTCAGCAGGTGGAGATTGTAGTGCACCGAGATGGCGCCACCGCACTCCAGCCTGGGTGACAAAGTAAGAAGCCACCTCAAGGAGAAAATAAGAAGACATTGTACATATAAAGATTTGCATCTACAATCAGTGCTCAATAAATGGTAGCTTTAATTATTTTTTTGAGATGGAGTTTTGCTCTTATTACCCAGGCTAGAGTGCAATTGTGCAATCTTGGCTCACTGCAACCTTTGCCTCCTGGGTTCAAGCGATTCTCCTGCCTCAGCCTCCCGAGTAGCTGGGATTATAGGCAGCTACCACCACGCCCACTAATTTTGTATTTTTATTAGAGACAGGGTTTCTCCATGTTGGTCGGGCTGGTCTTGAACTCCTGACCTCAGGTGATCTGCCCGCCTCGAATTCCTAAAGTGCTGGGATTACAGACATGAGCCACGGCACCCTGCCAGTAGCTTAATTTTTAACATCTCATCTGCCAAGTTAAGAAGCAAATTATTTTGGTATTCTTCAGTTTCCAAGGAATCTCTTGTCTTCATATTTAGTACTCTATACCCATCTATCCATTATTCTTTCTTTTTTTTTTTTTTTTTAAAGACGGGGTTTCACCATTTTGGCCAGGCTTGTCTCGAACTCCTGACCTTGTAATCCTCCCACCTCAGCCTCCCAAAGTGTGTGGATTACAGGTGTGAGCCACCGTGCCCGGCCCCATTATTATTTCATATTTATTTTAGCACACTGTCCATAAAACACAAGGGTTTAATATTTTCCTTTTGTTTGTCCTAGGTAAAACCATTAAAATGTTGAGTTCTACTTTCCTTTATAAGGCCTTTATTATTATAAAATATAGGTCATCAAGCAAGACTGCAATAAATGTAATAATCTAATCAGTAAAACTGATATAATTCATTCTTCCTGTCTAGTAACTTAAATCTACTTAGAAGTACTACTGGGCTTTATTTTACTATGAAATATGTGCATTTCTTTAAATAACATTGTCTCATGCACTGTGCTAAAGCTGAGCTTCTTCCTTGATGCTTCATCGTGAGATTTATGTTGAATCTTCTCTGTTGCACATTTATAGTCACACAAATAAAACCTTCTTAGGCAGGTCAACACAGGCCTCCCACCCCTACCCCAGAAAAAGGAAAATGAGATAGGAAGGAGAAGTAAACAAGATCAATCTAATGGAAGACAACTGGCAGCTGCTGTTTTGTTTGGCCCAAGACAGGTGATCTAAACTCCACCTATCTACTATTTTAAATTCACTCTAAGGGGAAAGATAAAAGATTAGGCTAAGCAGCCCTCACCCACATTTATTTTAAAACGTAACAAAGGCCAGGCATGGCGGCGCATGCCTGTAATCCCAGCTACTCGGGAGGCTGAGGCAAGAGAATCCCTTGAACCCGGGAGGCGGAGGTTGCGGTGAGCAGAGGTCACGCCACTGCACTTCCAGCCTGGGTAACAGAGCGAGATTCTAAAAGAAAACTGTAGCAAAGGTAGCTTAAAATATTTTTATAAATACTAAAGTAACAGGTGGAGCAAAACGTGTCTAGTAAGACTACGGAAGGAAAAGCCCAGGCTTCCGGCAGATGGAGGGGAAAGGGCAAGAAATCCAATCACCATACTAAAGCAGTTGCCCAGTTTACTTCGTAATGGGAAGGGAAAAATACCGAAAACAAAGGGCGAAGGGGAAGGATAAGGGAAGCAGCAAGGGGAAAAGAAATAAAGCAAACGAAATATCCGATAAAGACCAGGAGGGAAGGTCCACAGGTGGAGACTTACGTGAGGGCAGAGAGAAAGGTAGGAAGAGGGAACCGGAGGGGCACGAAGGCCTGGGATTAGAGAGTGGTGGAAAAAGGGCAGCGGGCCTGGTGAGGGAGCAGGAACCAGGCCAGGAAGGGGAAGACGATCTTACCGAGGCTGTACAACGCACCAGGTCTTCTCTTATTGTGGTGGAGGCGATGGCGATGGCTGACTGATCCATGGTGGCCTCCTCTCTCCCTAGGCTGAGCCTGGCGTCCGGTTGTTAGGAGGCGCGTGTGGCCCGCGGGCTCTGGAGCGCGGAGCCGAGACCCGCCAGGTTTGTCTCTAGTGTTGGGGGAAGGGAAGCAGGCTCGCACTTCGAGGCCCCGCGCGAAGACCAGCCCAGAGGAAAACCCTCAAAAAGAGACAGTTATGAATGCATGTGAGAAGAAAATCTAGAGGGCTCTGGAGTTGCCAGAGAGCCCTCGGTAAGGATCTGCGAAAGGGGAGGCTGGTTAAGAGCTTGAGCGTACCCACAATCTCCATCAATTCCCTTCTAATCCACCCCACATCCCACACCCCAGGCAGAGAGGCAGTGTGCTTGGTAGACATACTTACAGAAATCTGCCTTAGCACCCACTTTCTAAGATTGTTTCTAAGCTCCTCCAAACAGAAATTCTGGGGCTGACTTCTCTTGCCTCTGACTTGCAGAGTGGAGTGAGCACCAGTCACAGCAGGTTTCACGAGCTGTGAAATCACAGACCACCCCATTCTTCTCAGTGTAGACCCTTTTTACTGTCAGCCTCTTTAGGCTGTAGCTTCTTCTCAACCTTTAAACAAACCTTTAAACAAACCCTCCACAACCTTAATTTCATTTTATACAGTATCTACTCTATTCCAGGGACTTCACACACAATTAGTCTCATTTAATCTTCACACCAACCCTACAAAGTAGGTATTAGTCCCGTTTTCTGGATGACGAAACAAAGGTTTCCTTGGATGTTTAACACAGTTCCCTCAGCATCACACACAAGTGGCATTGTCAGAATTAAAATCCAAACCTGACTCTAGACCTCCACTGCCCTGTACCATGAAGCTTCTGCTTCCCTTTACAAACTTTCAAGAGTCATATGGACTCAATTCTTTTCTCATTTCCCATATACTTTCCTAAAACCATCTTAATCAGGCCTGCGCACAGCTTTCAATTAAAATTGCACTTAAACTCACCAGTGATCCAACTGCCAAATCGAATGGGGATTTTCAGCTCTTATCAAACTTGGCCTTCAATTTTCATTGCTGCATTGATTATTCCCCCATTCTTGAATCACTCTCCTCCCTTGACTACCAGGACTTTGGACGCTGGTTGCATATGCTGACTTATTCTGTGCCTGTTTTCTCATCTATAGAGAAGGGGATAATAAAATTGGTACCCACCCACATAGGTTATAAAGATTAACTTGAAATTCAGAACCATGTCTGGCACAATGCAGTCAGTAAGTGTGAGCTGTCACTACCTTTAGGACAAAAGCAACATTTACAATCCAATCTCTCACCTCTGGAGTGCAGTGGCACAATCTTGGCTCACTGCAACCTCTGCCTCCTGGGTTCAAGCGATTCTTCTGCCTCAGCTTCCGAAGTAGCTGTGACTACAGGTGTGCACCATCACGCCTAATTTTGTATTTTTAGTAGAGATGGGGGTTTCACCATATTGGCCAGGCTGGTCTCGAACTCCTGACCTCATGATCTGCCTGCCTCGGCCTCCCAAGGTATTGGGATTGCACGTGTGAGCCACCACGCCCTGCCACTTCTCTCCCTTATTAAAATGGCATGCTCTGCTGTATCATACTTGCAAAAACCCCAAACATGCCATCTTCACATTTCTGTCTCCACATATGTTAGCCCTTCTGCGTGAAATGCTATTCCTTTCTTTGACCACCTGGAAAATCTCAAGAGTCAACTCCTCTGAGTAGACCTTTAAGCCTAATCCACCAAGTCCCAAAGGACCCTGTGCCTATCATTGCTGGAAGATTCATGTTATGACAAATTGTTTCTCCTGTAATTTTAAACATACCCAAAACACAGGGTTGTTTTTTAATTGAGCCCTTTTAACACAAGGACTAAAATACTTGCTGAATAAACCACTGACTGGTTTTCCCCTCTAATTAAACCAGAGAAGATTACAACAGTGCTTTACAAAAATTAAAATGCATACAAAACATCTGATGATCTTGTTAAAAAGCAGATTGATTCAAATTCTGAGCCAGGGCCTAAGATTCTGCGTTTCCAAGTTCCTGGGTGATTCTGTGAGTTACTTTTTGAGGAGCAAGAGACTGAAGGACTTCATCTAGTTTCTTAAAATACTGGGATTCTAAATTCATTTAACATAGCCTTAAACAAATAAACAAACAAAACCCAGGCACTAGGTTTAAAATGAACAACTGAAATTCGAAAGTGAAGAGGCAAGTAAATACCAAAGTTCTCACAAATGTTAAGAGATTAATCAAGTCCATTCCCTGTGCCTCATTTCATTTTCTTATTTTGGCTGAGCCTGTAAAACTGGCTCAGCAGTCTAGGGACTGGTACCCTAGAGACTAAAAGAATATGAAAAGTACAGAGAAGTCCAGAAACCCATACAAGGTGTGACATTAGAGATGGGAACATCTAGATGAGAAAATAGTTTAAGTATCTCAAAAATAGAAACATGGGTCAATGACTTCAAGGACTATCCATAAAGCAGATTAAGCATGTAGGATAAACAAAATGTTCTTTTAAGAAAACATTGTCTTATATAGTATCACTAAGATTTATTTCCAGATTATCATAAGGTTCAAAGAGGGGGAGAAGCATTTCTCGTGAGAATACAAATCTATAATAGAGCTCAACAGTGCGTCTGTTATATATCAGATCTTTAAAATTATT
This sequence comes from Sapajus apella, assembly GCF_009761245.1. Lineage (NCBI taxonomy): Eukaryota > Metazoa > Chordata > Mammalia > Primates > Cebidae > Sapajus > Sapajus apella. The sequence continues at coordinate 20,538,868 of NW_022436984.1, forward strand.
GTCTTCTAAAAATTTTAGGAAAATACCTTACACCAAAGGTGATATTTAACTGCAATAGCGATGTTTATTGGGAGAGTCGTCTGGGAGCAAACAAGCCATAAACAGTATATGGTTGGTACAGTTTCCACAATCCTACTTATATAGCACTAATAGTTTGGTTAAGACTTGACGGTGGGGCCAGGCACGGTGGCTGACACCTGTAATCTCAGCACTTTGGGAGGCCGAGGTGGGCAGATCACAAGGTCAGGAGTTCGAGACAAGCCTGGCCAACATTGTGAAACCCCATCTCTACTAAAAATACAAAAAAATTAACCAGGCTTGGTGTAATCCCACTACCTTTAATCCCAGCTACTTGGGAGGCTGAGGCAGAATTGCTTGAACCAGGACACAGAGGTTGCGGTGATTGAAGATCACGCTACTGCACTCCAGCCGAGTCAACAGTGCCACAACTCCGTCTTGAAAAAAAAAGATGTTGAAGGTGATATCACAGTCCTGGGCTCAAATATGATTATGTTGTAGGAAGCAATGGAACTGAAATTTGAACCCAGTTCATTATGACCAGTTAAATTATATAATTGTTACACACTTGTTTCCTGTAAAATCAAGATGCCAAGACTTTGTGACTTTTGTAAAGATTTCAGTAGAAATTATGACCAATTATGACATACCAAGAGCCCAAAAGTTTCTCCTTCTACCTTTGTTGTCCTTGAATAAACCTCATTGTCAATACTGGAAAAACACCAATCAACTGCCCAATTCCCTCATTTTTCAGGGTCATAACTGGTTTCATAGCATAGTTAACTGAGCACTTAATGCAAATGCGGAAGACAATGCTAAATGCCTTACTTTCATTATTTCACTTAACTTTTTACAGAAGTCCTGCTCCTAATCCCAGCACTTTGGGAAGCTGAGTAAGAGGATCACTTGAGCCCAGGAGTTCAAGACCAACCTGGGTAACACAGTGAGTCCCCATCTCTACAAAAAAACAAACCTTGATTTCCTTTTGACAAAACTTACTACATCCAATTAAGGGGAGTAGAATGCACCCTAAAATTTTCCTATTTAAGTCAGTATGTGATACCATTAGGATTATCAACACCTGTAATTTCCCTTGCTCTAAAACATACTAACCACTCTTCCTTCACTAACCATCCAGTTTTCTAATAGAATAATAGTATTAAAATAGTCAAAGATGGGGGGGCAGTAACCTGCCAAATAATGAATTACTCCTGGAATATTGAAGACCTTGTGGCTATAATAACCAGGTAACAATCAAATGTTTTAATCTTGGCTCTGCTTTGCTATGGAATCTTCCATTAAGTATTTAAAACGTAGTTTAAAAAAACAAAAACCCTGATAACCACCTTTGGAGTAGCTCAAATTATAGAGAAAGCTATCATGATAGAAGCCAGCAAAAGCTAAAACAAGGTGTAGTCACTGCCAATTTACTCCTAAGGACATCTTTTTTGTAAAATGTTGCAGATAGGCAAGCTAAAATTCTCGTCTTATAAAAAAAAAGCATAGTGAATATTAGCTAATAGAACTATAGGATGCTCACCCCAACTAAAGTGTTTTTTTTTTTTTTTAACATGCAAACATTTAAAACATCATTGCACAGCCTAAGTTAACATGGACAAATGCCAAAGTGGAAAAATATAAAGGTAGGAAACAGTAAATACCTAACTTTATGCCAATTCCCATGCTAGGTTCACTTAAGTTTTTGAGTTTTTCATTTAAACCTTTTGAAGGAAGTGGTCATGTAAACACAATCTGGATAAAAAACAAAACAGAAAACTTGCCCCTATTTTCCCATAATTGCCACCATCTTGTTCTGTGGGCACAGAGGGAACCCACAGGCATTCTGGGCTTAACACAGTAGCACAATATGACAGGCACGGTGGTGGTGGATCTTGTGGGCATGCATGATAGCAGCCCCCAAAAGGCAACCACATTGAGACAGCCCCACAGATCCCCATCTTTTTGGTTTTTCTCCTCAGTCTCTGTTACACCCCTTATTTTGTTCCTCTTTTCTGTACTTCTCTCCCTTTTCCAATCCTTTTCTTCTTCCTTTCCCACCTTCACTATTTCTGCCACCCATCTCTATTGCTCTTCCCCACACAAGAAAAATTATCTGTATTATACCAAGCAGAAACCAACACCATTATTTTATTTTCAAAATCATTAGACTTCAACAGTTAAATGACTCAGATGCAGAGCAACCATTGGGTAAGTTGTAATTTTTTTATTGGAAAACAAATATACAACTTGGAATGGATTTGAGGCAAATTGTGCCATAAGCAGATTTTCTTTAAGTGGCTAAAACAAAGTTTAAAAAGCAAGTAACAATAAAAGAAAATGTTTCTGGTACAGGACCAGCAGTACAAAAAAATAGTGTACGAGTACCTGGATAATACACCCGTTTTGCAATAGTGCAACTTTTAAGTACATATTGTTGACTGTCCATAGTCCACGCAGAGTTACAACTCCACACTTCAACAACAACATGCTGACAGTTCCTAAAGAAAACTACTTTAAAAAAAGGCATAACCCAGATGTTCCCTCATTTGACCAACTCCATCTAACTTTAGATGTGCAGAAGGGCTTAGATATATCCAGAGTAAGCCACATGCAACATGTTACTTGATCAATTTTCTAAAATAAGGTTTCAGGACAACGACAGTAAGATAAGGGAAGAAAACATGGAGGAATGAAGTCCTAATTACTATACATGCATATTTTTTTTGACAGTAGGGAGAAACCTTTTACAGATAAGTTACAAACAAAGAAAAGGCAAATAAACAATTTTGTACAAGAAATTTAACACATTCTGTACAAGGTCTTCACTTTGCTGTCATCATTTGTACAAACTCTGAAAAAGAAGAAGTACATAAAAAAATTTGAGTCAATAGCAAAAGACTGATTAAAAAAAAAATCACATTTACTCAATCACTGAATATTCTTTCCATTCCTCTTTCTCCTTCCTCAGAATTAAGTACAGAGGAAAGCTGGTTTATTGCCCAGGCTGGAACTTCATTAACCTAACTATTCAGGATTATTAAAAAGAGCCGAATTAATGCTTTAAATAAGCTAATATAAAAAACGTGTTCTTGGCTCTTAGTTTATACTTGAATACTGCTGGGTTACAAGTCAATATTGTAAATTCAGTGCTATGGATTAGGTTTAATTTTTATAATATTGAATTTTATGCTGTTTTCTAAGTAGTGACATCATGAAAAAATAGTTTTACTGAAAATCCTTCCATTTCTAAATGCCTTTCTTCATGATATGGCTATCTCAAAGTTAACAGTCAGATATGATACTTTTGAAGCACATGTAAACTTTAGTTTCAGACTAAAGCCAATTAGAGAAAAAAGATAATACAGTGGGGAAAAAGAAAGTCACATTAATTTCATTTTGGGAAATTCGGAATAAATGTGCTTTCCACATTGTTCCACAATCCGAAATGAAAATTGTACAGTGCTTCTCACTTTACATATAAATCACTCAAGAATCTTAAAATGCTGATTCCAGGTGTAGGGGTAGAACCTGATGGGTAAATATTTCTAAATTAAGTTCTCAGGTGAGAGCAATGTTGCCTAGTCTACAGACAAAACAATGAATTAACAAAATGTTAAATATAAGTAACTGTTTTAGCATCCTAATTGGGGGGGGGGGAAGTGTCACTAATTCTGATCAGATACCTAACAAGCACCTCTAACTTAAAAAAGTGAAGAATGTGGTGAGACTGAAAGATTTACCTTCATAGTTTACTTGACCATCACCATCAATATCTGCTTCCCTGATCATTTCATCAACTTCTTCATCTGTTAATTTCTCTCCAAGGTTTGTCATCACATGGCGAAGTTCTGCAGCACTAATATAGCCATTGCCATCCTAGAAAAAAATTTAGTATAGTTTCTGAGTAAAATTATAGACTTAAAGAGTTGGAATGGAAATTCAGTAAGTTTACTACCAAATTTCACATTAGGGGGAAAAACATACTTTAAAAATGCATACAAATCTACACAGTTGACCTACAAATGTCATTAAAAGCCAAGCAAAATGTCCTATACTGAAATCACTATTTCCTAGTCCCAAAGTGACACCTCCTTTGACAAGATTAATGCAATACATATATTAGAAAATATATACTAAATTCCTAAAACCCTTTTGCTTGATGATTAAGGTATGTTGGTAGATCATCAGAAAAACAAGCCTTCATGAGTCCTGGTATCTTCATTTCATTCTCAAAATCTGACATATCCAGTCTTTGACCTACCTTATCAAACACACGGAATGCTTCTCTAATTTCTTCTTCACTGTCTGTGTCTTTCATTTTTCTTGCCATCATTGTCAGAAATTCAGGAAAGTCAATTGTGCCATTACCTGAAATGGTTTAGTTGAAACATCAAAATAGAATATCTATCATTTCTTCATCTCCTCCCACCCCGCAAAATTAAAGACTTACCATCAGCATCTACTTCATTAATCATGTCCTGTAACTCTGCTTCTGTGGGATTCTGTCCAAGAGACCTCATTACAGTTCCCAATTCCTTTGTTGTTATAGTTCCATCACCATCTTTGTCAAATAGTGAAAAAGCTTCTTTGAATTCTGTTTGAAAGACCACAATTCAAATACACAGGTTAGCAATAAAATGTAACCTAAATGAAATGTATTAACTCTTAAAGCCTACTCAGTGGTGGGATCGTGCCAGTGAATAGGCACTGCACTTCAGCCTGGCCAACATTTAAGACCACATGTAAAAAAAAAAAAAAAAAAAAAAAAAAAACCCAAAAAACTTTTAAAGCAAAAATACATACGGAGAGATCATCTGAAATATGACTGATTACTAAACAATTAGGTAACAAAACCTTATAATATTTCAAACATTTTTGGCCAATCATACCACTGTATTTTCATGTTGATCTACCAAGGAATTTTTCATAAAAATCTCACAGGGAATTCTAAAATCTAGACCAGATAAAATTATCCTAGGTTTACAGAGGAAAAGAACCAAATCCCCAAATGACTGGCTTCTCTATTTTTCACTGAAGCTGCTCTGTGGACCATAAATCAAAATTACAGATCTAACCTAAGACTACTGGTACCCAAATACAATCCACAGAGTAAATATACTGTTTATATGTACTGTGTTTAATTAGCCAGTATATCTAAATCAATCACCTACTAAATTAAAAGAGGCTACTTTCACTTTCTAGTAAGGCAGGAGAAGGGACTATTAACAGTCTATAGTAACAATGGACTGATCAAGATTTGAATGTCTGGTTTTAGCTAAATGCATGTCACTAGAACAAAGATCATTTTGAGTTTTCTTCGGAATATTAAAACCCCAACCTTGTAATACAGGGAAACAAATTATTCCTTAAGATCTTCTTGTGATAGTATGTTCCTTCTAATACATCATTAGATTACGAGAAAAGCTGCTGGTGCCAACACTCCAGACTACCTGGCTTCATTCACCATGTATGGATAAAGAAACTAAAACAGGCTGGGTGCGGCAGGCTCACACCTGTAATCCTAGCACTTTGGAAAGCCACGGTGGGCAGATTGCCTGAGCTCAGGAGTTCAAGACTACCCTGGGCAACACAAGAAACCCCGTCTCTACTAAAATAAAATTTTTAAAAAGAAAGAAATTAGCTAGGCATGGTGGCGAGCACCTGTAAACCCAGCTACTTGGGAAGCTAAGGCAGGAGAATTGCTTGAACCTGGGAGGCAGAGGTTATAGTGAGCCAAGATCCCATCACTGCACTCCAGCCTGGGCAACAGAGCAAGATTCCAACTCGCCGAAGGGGGGAAGAAACCAAAACAGACTAACTTTGATACTGCAAAATTATACCAGTGAGTAAATAATAAAACTAGTATTTTCCACCCAAGTCTTTTCCCAGAAGATACTGGACCCCATCAGCAAACAAATACAAAGTTTCCAAGTTCATGGGACCAGTAAGCTTCCCCAACATAGCCATACATTCAAAAATGTATGAGACACAACATTTAGGAAATGGTATACCTTCTTTTCAGTCCAAGGCCAATTTATTCCCTGCCTGTTCATCCCTACTCCAATTTGCATACCTTCCAGTTTCATTCCATTGTATTACTCCTTCTCTGTACTCAACTATTCTTCTGCTAATTTGCTCATTACCACATAAATAACTTCATACCTCTTACCTTAAAACTAAATTGAAACCTTAGTTATATTTTAAGTGCTTGCCCTTATCCTTCCCCAAATTTTGGAAGGCACCACTGGCTCATACCAATTTCCTCTCTCCTAACAATCCACTATTAAAATGATACACAGCTTCAACTCATCGCTGAAAATGCTGAGTTTATCAATGACCAGTAGTCAGTCACCCAACTCACCAAGTATGTTTTCAGTGTGAAGCCATATGGCATTAAAAACTAAAATGAGACTTTGTAACTTGACTACTGGGTTAGAATTTCCTAGCTCTGTTCCTTCTCCTAGCAATGTCATCTGGGCAAGTTACTAAACCTTTTCTGCCTCAGCTTCCTCATGTCTGTGAAATAGCATAAATGTGCCCAATATGTGGGGTAATACAGTATACCATGCCCACAAGGGTGTTCATCTGGCCATCCCAACCAAAAAAAAAAAAAAAATTAATATGTGTAAAACACTTTGAACTATGTATGTCCAACAAATAAATACTTAATAAATGTCAAGATAAAGATGATCTCATTTTGTTGCAGCATCCAAAACTGCATGGAAAAACTCTCAAAACTTCTACTGGCCTTCATAACAGTACTTTGATTTTCCTCCTACCATACACTGACAAAGGCTGTTACTCTTGTCTCATATCTAGATGTGACCAACTTTTTCCTTTTTTTTTTTTTCCTTTCCTTGGCCATTTCGTCTATACCACTTACAATGAAGATTTCTTTAGTCGACTCATTTTGCTCAATAAATACTTTTCTGGCTGTCTACAGGATATATCTCCCCTGGCTGATCACAAGCAAGACATATGAAAATGAATTCTGTACTCCCAAGCAACCCTAGGGATACTAGCAAAAGCCAAACAGCCAACTCTTTCTGCCTGAAATCTGTCAACAAGTCTTGAATTCTACCATTTAAATACTGTCTGATTTTTCCTCCATCTCTACAACCAGTATTTTGGTTCAAAGTCTCCATCATCTTTTGCCTGGCTATTACAATTGCCTCCGAACTACCTTCCTTCTTATTTCAGTATTACTTGTTTCTAGAGAAATTCATCTAATACCAAGCAGAAGTTTAGTACCACACTAATAACTGATTCTATAAAAATAGTATACAGTGCTAACCTAGATCAACCTAATGACAAAAATACATCAGGGAGTCTCCACCTACAAATAGCATGATTGATAAAAAGATATTTCAATTTTACTAAGTTTTAAACAGAACGTAGAAATATCTAGAAATACACATATTAGTGTTCAGACACATTGCACCTAATATAGGTTACAAGAAAATTAAAGGACTTTCAGATATGTATTTGTTTATATTACGTTCTCTACTCTAAGCATCTTTTAACACTACCATTAGGTGCATAAATTCCCAATGTTTAGCAGTAATCACCTTTCTATTATGATTTAACAAAAAGCTAAATACTGGAAGATGCATAGTGTAAAATTATCTATGTATAACTTTCAAGAAGTTTTAAAATCTAGTAACACTTAAAATGTTTGCTCGAAAAAGTAAAATGCAGAAAATAAAACTGTCTATGCTAACACTACTATTTATATTACTCATTCAAGAAAAGAATAACATTTCTTTTGAAATTAAAAGTTTATTCCAAATTTCTACTTGTATTTTTACACTAAAAAGTAAAAAATACCTACAAGAACTCAAAATAATAAACCCCAAAGTACAATTTCAATTCACCTGCCTTTACAGTTTACCTGTACTTCAAAACTAGCATATAATTCTAAACACTAACTCCCAGGAATGACTTGAAATATAAATCCAAGAGTCAAAACCTAAACACACAATAAAGACAACGGGCCCTGAATGTCACAGAACAGCTATCTTCTACATAATTGACAGGTATAAAGAACCTACCAAGATCCATTTTAGCCATGACCAAATTGAAACTTTCAGAAAAATCTATTACTCAAGTTTTATTTGTTCATTAGCAACCTCAGGACGCTTCCCTAGTTTATTACCTAAATGTTCAATTGTATTAAAATAACATTTAAAAATTTTTGTTAAAATAGGTTATTTTAATAAAATAACAAGATAATTTTAAAATGAATCAAATGACTGTTTATTAACTTTTATTTCTTCACGAAATTCTGAAGTTAATAATCCCTTAAAGATCATGTATTGGAACTCTTTTGGCGCTTCCTGCAATTTTTGCTATACGTTGAGTAACAATATTTTTATCAAACAAATTTGGACCTTGAAATTAAAGTTTAGGGATGGATTTCTTAAGGAAAAATTACTATATATTTTTCCTATCGTCTTCCAAAGGTCAAACAGCAACAACTAATGACATCATGGCAGAGTTATCAACAAAATGAACTTGTTAGTGATGTCATACTAGACTAGAATTCGCTATATGATCAGGTAATATAAAAAATTTTAGGCTTGGCACAGTGGCTCATGCCTATACCACCAACATTTTGGGAGGCCAAGGTGGGTGGATCACCTGTGATCAGGAGTTCCAAAACCAGCCTGGCCAACATGGTGAAACCCCATCCCTACTAAAAATACAAAAACTAGCCAGGCGGGGTGGCACAAGCCTATAATCCCAGCTACTTGGGAGATTGGGGCAGGCGAATTGCTTTAACTCAGGCGGTGGAGGTTACAGTGAGCAGAGATCATGCTACTGCATGCCAGCCTGGGCAACAGCAAAGCTCCATCTAAAAAAAAATAATAATTTATTTAGTAACTTCAACTGAAGTAACTTTAGTAACTTCAACTGAACAAGTATGTTTTTCTCGAGTAAGTTTTTTTAAAAAAAAACCTGTATTATCACATGATAAAAATAGCTTTAAAAGTACCAGAGTATATTCAATATTGCATTACATGTTTGAAGCTTTTTAGTTTTGGTGGTGGGGACAAACAGATCCTCTAAGATGTTAGTGGTCACCAAGCACTTTCAATTAAAAAAAAAATTTTTTTTTTCCCTTTGTTTTTGAGACAGAGTCTTGCTCCGTCACCCAGGCTGGAGTGCAATGGTGCCACCTAGGCTCAATTCAACCTTTGCCTCCCGGGTTCAAGCGATTCTCCTACCTCAAGCCTCCCCAGTAGCTGGGATTACAAGTGTGCGCCACAACGCCTGCCTAATTTTTGTATTTTTAGTAGAGATGGGGTTTCACCATGTTGGTCAGGTTGGTCTCAAACTCGTTATCCACCTGCCTTTGCCTCCCAAAGTGCTGAGATTACAGGCGTGAGCTACCATGCCTGGTCATTTTTTTTGAGACACGGTCTTACTGTGTTGCCCAGGCTGGTCTTGAACTCCCGAGCTCAAGCAATCCCCCTGCTTCAGCCTCCCAAAGTGCTGGGATTAGACATGAACCACCACCAGCCACCAGCAAATACAACTTCCCATATTAAAAAAACTGCCTTCATCTCAAAGGTAAATATTAAAATATACCAAATTTGGGAGGAAGAGACTAAGAGAGCAGGCAGAAGAATTCTTAGAACAGTTGCGTTCTAGAACTTTTTTACGTTACTCTTTGAGAATAAAATTTATTCAATGATTACTATGTGGCAGGTACTGGGCCTACAAAACAGAACAAAAAGTTCCCAGACTTCACATAATTTTTATTTTAGTAGCATAAAAGTTTTGGTTCCTCTGCCCTAAATCTCAACTAAAACCCGGGGGGGTGGGGCAGGAGGTCCCAAGGAATGGCTTAGAAATCTGTGGTCTAGGAAAAGGCAGAGTAAGAAGAGAACCTAAGAACAGATTTTCCCCCCCTACTGTCATTGGAAATCTAATTTTATGATGAAAGCCAACAAAAAGAATTTATTTTAAAGACAATAAAGAGAACAGGTCCCAAATGTCACAGTTTTGATGAAGTACAAGTATTCTTTATAAAAATGCTAACAGGCCTGTAATCTCGGCACTTTGGGAGGCCAAGGCAGGCAAATCACCTGAGGTCAGGAGTGTCAAGACCAGCCTGACAAACGTGGAGAAACCTGTCTCTACTAAAATACAAAATTAGCTGGGCGTGGTGGTGCATGCCTGTAATCCCAGCAACTCAGGAGGCTGAGGCAGGAGGCAGGAGAATCACTTGAACCTGGGAGGTGGAGGTTGCGGTGAGCCGAGATCGTGCCACTGCACTCCAGCCTGGGAAACAAGAGCAAAACCTGGTCTCAAAAATAAATAAATAAAAATGCTATCAGTCACTAAATATGGATCCTCTTGTATTAATAGATACAAACTTTTTTTTTGAGACAGAGTCTTACTCTGTTGCCCAGGCTGAAGTGCAGGAGCACGATCTTACCTTGGCCTCCCAAAGTGCTGGGATTGCAGGCATGAGCCACTGTGCCCGGCCAACAAAACTTTCTTTTTAGAAAAAGTGTTGAGAGAGCAGTAATGACCATCAACCATGCAACAGCCACATTAAGTAACAATTTTCTACCCTAACATGAACATGCTGTGCTGCATACAGTAGGTACAATTACCTGACTGGGAATATTGAGAAATGAAAGGCAGGTGTATTAAAGAAGGTCAGAGTTTAAGACTGAAAGTATTAGCCTGAGATAGTTTGGGAAGGAGACATTTTAAAAAAAAAAAAAAAAAACAACCTATTTCAGTAAAACATTTTGATTATATATTTATTCTTCTTTATTTTGTAGCGATGAGTGCCTCACTATATTGCCCAGGCTGGTCTCTGGGCTCAAGTGATCCTGCTGCCTCAGCCTCCCAAAGTGCCAAGATGACCAGCCACCAGGCCCCAGTCTTTTTCTTTTGAGACATGCAATCAAATCGGTGATACATTTAAAACACTGCAACTCAACCAAAAAAATTATTCCCAAAACTGTTTGCTTCAAAACACTCAATACTATAAATTTACCAACCTCAGAAAGTAAAAACTAAGTTTAACTCAAATTACACAATAAGTAAAAATAAAACCTGCTTAAGTTTATCTTTAATACTAATAGGTTTCTACCTACAGTCCTATTAAATAGTATTTGTGATGAATATTTGAAGTGACTAGTATAATTTTGGTATCCCCCAAATTTCTACATTCTTATGGAAGTGGGGAACTTGCTTTAAACGGGCTATATAGCTGAGTTCCAACTGGGCTTCTCATTTTCTCCTGCATTAGAAAAAGTGCTCAAATGTTTTTAAGCTCTTATCAAACCCTTCCTGCTTACTGTGAAAACTGTGGCAGATAAACTGCTTGGTGCTCATACTAATAAAGTCTCTAATGAAAACAAAGGAATAGTTTGCAAAGCATTTCAACACTACAGTTAAAAAAAACAACAAACTTCAGTAAGGAAAGAAAAAACATTTCCCTAACATTGACATTAACCAGTCATTCTCAAAGTGTAAGGGTAAATCAAAAATATTAATGTTCTATGGGATGGCATAAAAAGAACATGACATACAATTATGTAATAATTTCATATACTTTCCATGGCAAACTAAAGGGGGCAAGATTTAAGCAGTTTCAATAGCTGTCACTGCTTTTTAAAAGAAAAATCCATATTGCTACAGTGACATTTATAAAATAGAATGCCAACTTCCTAAATATGCAATTCTTAGGTTAAAATATTAGCTAATTTTAACTAGGGTAAATTCAGTGTTCCTTTTTGATTCTCCATTTCAAGTTGCCTTAGTTACTTCTTGGCTCCCTTTCTCTTGTGGAGACTGATTTGAAGTTAAAGTGTTAACTAACCCAGAATTCCTGTTTTATACTAAGGTAGTCTTCAAAAATAACAAAACAAAGACTACCAAACTACTACACCGCAAGGCTCCAAAGTATATCCACACAGACTAAAATACATGTCTTTAATTACAATTAGCCCTGCCCATCTTTCACAGGCAACTTGACAATCCCATTTGCCAAAGCAGGCTGAATTACTCTAAGACATTACACCCATGTTATATCCATGACATATACCACAGTCAATTCTTTCATATAAGTCTCTTATTCTGAAGTTGGCTATTCAATTTAACAACCTAATGGGTACAATCTAGCTGAGTATTTCTCACCTGCAATCTGCTCTTCAGTCAGTTGGTCAGCCTACGAGATCAAAGAGATAGGTTAGTGACTTGAGACCATGTAGATTAGCAGTTACATAAACAAGTTTAAAACCTTTCAAGGGTTACCCAGTACTGTTTCATTTAGTTCCAGCAACAAACACATCTGGGTAGAAAATGCACACATCTGGTTTATCTTATCTTCAAAGCTAAGCTGTCTTAACTTCAAGTTTAAGATACACAAATACTTCGAAATATTTTTCAAAGTATACTTTAGAATCTAAAAGAAACATTGCTTCCTTTTTCAACATTAGAATAGCTAAACTTAAGCTTACTTCTATGCCAGAAATAAATCACCAGAAATTCCCACTGAATCAAAATGCTTCAGGATCACAAAATGAAAATTACTCCCACAAATGGTTAAACACATCATTTTGAAATGAAAGTGATCTTCCAAAACTTAAAAAAGGGGTGGGGGAAGGGCAATAAGCTTTTATTCCTTCTCACCCAGCAGGCAAATGCAAAGAATTCAGAGTTCTGAACATCTGAACTACAATACTTACCAAATGTTTAGAAGTTCAGCCATCCATTCTCTCTTGGTTTTTAAAATCCCAAAGTAAGGCTAAGGCTTGTGATATTTTTTAATAGCACTTGGTTTTCTTCAGAAAATATTTTCTGGCATTTGCTAAAATCTATTAGAAATTTTATCCTTATTCAATCTTAACAATAACCTTATAATGGTAATATCCCCTATCTTACAGATTAGGAATGAAGCTAGGGTTAAATTGGGGTGGGAAAGACAAAATTAATAGAACCAAGATAAAGCACTAAGGTGTCAGACACACCCAGTAACTTTTAGCTTTTAATTCAGACCACCGTAATATATAAAGATGATTGCAAAATATCCAGACTCCTTGTTGCATTCTTTGAACATGTACTTTTTTCAATGCTTATCAGTATATACAGCCATGAAGCAACTGCTTATGGAGTATTGAGAAACACAGCCAAGAAATAGCCTCCTATCTAAAATCCCTATCAATATGGGAGTCAAATATACAATGATTAATCCATTCATTTATTTGTAGTATAAGAAAAATAAACATTGCCTGGTTTCATTCTTTTTAAATGAACACACCCCTGGGAAAAGTAACACCTTAATGTGGAATAGCCTCACATTTTCTCTAGCGCACAGCATGAGAAAATTCGAGAATTCAGAAAGTAGTTTATTTTCCCTGCTCAACAATTTTTATTTGACCATGATGTAAATAAAATTCATTAAAAAAAAAAAAAGCTGGTAATTCAAAATTGAAGAGCCAATAATTAAGTTCAAATAGAGTTTGTAAAATAAAAATGTATCCACTTTTATCCCTAAAGTCCAAATCGTTCACCAACAAATATTTGGTGTGAAGTAAGTCACAGATTGTTTTCCCAAAGAATAAAGTTTAAAATCCAGTAAATCTACTGAGTTATTTACTTTGTTACAATAGAAGCTACATTACTTCAGTTTATTGCATTTTGCAGGACTTCCATCATTTCTGAAAGGAAGGACCACCTGGCATGGTGTGGGGGTAAAGCATAAAGTTCTGAGTCACAGTTAGGCTATCCCACAGTATCCCAGCTCTGCCATTTAACAGCTGTGTGACCTTGGACATGGTACTCAACCTCTCATAGTCAACTTCATTTGTAACACAAGAATAACAATACTTACCTTGTAGGGTTGTTGTGCAAAGTGAGATGCTATGTACAAAGCTAACCTAAAGAGTTAAATGGTAACTATTATTTTACACAAATTAAAGAATCTACAATATTAAGTATCAACCTGACTAGCTCAATTTCCACACAGAATGTAGACATGCATGGCATTTATTAAGCCCTTTACGGTAAGCCTACTCCATTCAATGTTAACTTTAAGCCGAGAAAATTTATGCAAACTAAATCTACAAGGTCCAACCCAGGGACAGATGCAGCAGGTGACATCAGTTTAAGACTAAAAAATGTTGAGCTGAATGTGTGGCAGACACTGCAGCCTGTGTGAAAGTTGAGGGTGTTCTCTCTACATGATGGAGGGTGTTGGGGGATGGGATTTTGGGAAGGCTCCTGTATATAAAACATGAGGCTTTAGGAAGAAACGAAGATGTTAGCGATTAAGGAACCACTGTCCAATTTTGTTTGGCAAGTAAAAATTTAGAGACCTCATACCATCTTGTCTAACTCCCTACCCTCAAAGCAAATGCAATCTTGGAAGAGATCACAAAAATGAGCTTCAAGGAATCAACTAACCACCCAAGAGACTAAATTACTCACATAACCTGAAAGCTCTCAATTTTGCTTGGAAGGTTGAGAAGCTTTTTGTATTTACTTCTTATCCAGAGTTCAAGGTTTTAGAATAAACTTTACCAGCAATATCCAGATGAAAGCCTACTATAAAGCAAAAAGACTTCCTAGCACTAACTTTCCCAACTGCTACAAAAGCAAACAAATTTAGTTCTTCCTTCTGTTTCCACTGAGTGTCATTTTCTTAGAAGAACCAGAAGAATTATACTTTTGGGAAAATTTGAGCTCATTAACATGTATGTTTATCTCACTAAAGTGAAAAATAATTCACTAGAGAGATGACTTGTTCTTACTGTTATTTCTGTAGCTATTGATTTAATTCTTCCACTGCTCTTGCGACTCCACAGATTCCTAAGCATTAGTGTGCTACTCTCAGGTTCCTCCCCTAGACCTCTTGGACTAGAATGTGCATTTTGGAGAACCACAGGTGATCTGTCAACACTAAGAAACACGAACCTGTATTAGAGACCTAAAGTGAACACATTATGTATTCCTACATGCCAGTTTAGTGAAGGTGGTTAAAAAAACAATCTGAAGTTCTTATCTGAATAAATGTGTGAGCCCACAGGCTTGAAATGGAACACAAACTGGCTATCTTTCATCCATTCCTGTCTGCTCATTCCCCCCATGAGGTTCTACAACAAAGGATCCATATGGTTTTTCTACAATTACAGATTTTACCTATGCCAAAAGCAATGTAAATTATTTCATTAGGGGTAAAAAGACACCTAATTCTGAAGAACAGCACTTACATAGCATCTCTCACCAAAAGATCACTGGAACAAAATGGCTTCATAAAAATTAGGGCTATTACTAAAGGCCTAAATTCTAGCTGAAGCTAGAACTTTCTATATTTTAAAAGAGCCAAATCTTTTAATCTTCTGAGCCTAGCAGAAACAGGCCTTACTAGAATAATTACTTAGACCTAAGTGACAAAAATTTTCTACCTTTATCTTTTACTTACCTAATCACCCTGGCCTCAAAGTCCTCTTGAAGCAATCCCGTTTTCAGTGAGTATATACTGACTACATGTAAACCCAAGAGGAGTTATATGAGCAATCTTACTTTACCTTCCATATCAAATTTTTTATACTTTAACTTGGAGTCCTAATTTTCTTGTCTTTTGAGAGTCTCTGTTGCCCAGGGAGTGCAATGGTGTGATCACAGCTCACTACAGTCTCCAACGCCTGGGCCCAAGATGATCCTCCTACCTCAGCCCAGAGTAGCCAGGACTACATGCACAGGCCACTATACCCAGCTAATTCTTTTTTTTTTTTTTGGAGTCCTAATTTAAAAGCTCAGTTTTCTAATTATATAGTTATCTGAAGGCAACTTTCAAGTTTACTAACGGTATCTGTCAATTTTTATCAAGATTTTTTTTCCCGACTTTTTTTTCCCGATTTTTTTTCCCCGTCCCTTCTAGTAAGAGATGTCAAATTTAACAGAAAACCGCCAAAGCACCAGTGATGGAAACACTACAAAAGCTTAACACTGGGCAAGCGACCACAAAAGAGTAGATACCAACTCTACGAAGAAAAATCTATTCGAATTATTGATTCAATTATCAAAACTGATTGAGAAAACCTTACCCTTCATTTATTTTAAAAAGGCTTACTACTCCACAACCCATAATGTTGACTACATATGCCTATACATACATCTTACAGAGAGCATATGTAACCAGCACATTCAAATTCGGAATACTTAAAACAAGATGAAGTGAATCTATCCAATTTCAATGAACGCTAGTTTTATTTAAAATAAACTCCTCTCCCCACACCCATACAAGCTGGAGGTTTCAGTTGGCAAGGATCCCCAACTCCTGTTTAAGATGTCACCTTGCCTCCTGGACACACCCATCCCTGTAACCACTTGGCAGAGGAACCACAAAATAAGTATCGCAGATTACCGCCCTCGTTACAATTTTTTTTTTCGTTTTTTTTTTTCCCCCCCCCCCAGGAAAGAACATGATCTCCAGTCTGAGGTGACCGGAAAATGCTTTTAAAAATTTCCTGCTCCTCCCCGCATATATACGCCTCCATCACAGTATTTGACAAGCACCACACAAATGAAGTCTACGTTAAGACGAACTGGCAATTTCTACACGGAAATTAGGGTCCTTTTCAAAGCAGAAGGGGAAAAATGTTTTACGTGGTCGTGGTTCTTGAACATTAGGACTGCACGTTGAGTTTTCAAGAATAGGACAGACGGGGCTCTTCAAAGACACCCTTTCAATTGTACGAGACCAGACCGACTTTCAGAAGGCAGTCACTCCGAAGCTTGTTTTTCTCCGGCGTTGAACAGGAAACGCCTGTAGATCCCTAAGCTGGAGCCGAACACTTTCCCTAACAAGATGTATATTGCGAGGATGCGCCCCTGACTTCAGGGGTAAAGCTAATTTCTTTCAACAAGAGACACTTTAGAAAAAAAATTTTTTTAAAAGCATCTGGCCTGGGGTGGTGGGAGACGCCCCAGGGCCCAGATGGGGCAGGAAGATTAACACTGCCAGAGGGGGATGGGAAACCGTCGAGGGCCCCCCTCCCCCCGCTCATCCCCGCCAACGGCCCCGCAGCGCCGCGGAGATCTCCGCAGTCCTGCAGGTGCCAGCACAGCAGCTGGAGCTCGGGCTGGGCTGAGCGGGGCGGCGGCTTCGGGTCTAGCGCGGCGCTCGTCCGCCCCGCCCCCACCGGCCGCTCCCTGCGCGGCGCGAGCTCGGCCCACACAGCGCGCCGCCCGCCAGCCCACCGGACCCCAGCACGCGGAGAACGCGGGGTAACGGCGGCGCCGGCGCTCGCCCCAGGGCCCCGCGCGCTCCTCCCGCCCCCTGGGCGCATGGCGGCCGCAAGCGGACAAAGGCGCTTCCTGGCGCCCGCACTAACCGTCCGTTGGGGATTTGAATCCGGCCCCAGCTTGACCTTTCGAGACGCCCGACCGAAGGCTCTCTGCGCTCCCTCTCCCCATTCCTTCCCCTTTCTCTGTTCTCGGTGCACTGGGCTGTCTCTCACGCCAGACCCAACCTCCTCCAGCCAAGCCCCCAAGGAGCTTCACGACCTCGGGAGCTGTGCGTCCGGCCCTCAACTCACTAGAGGAAGCCCCCGCTGAGGAGAATGGGGGTGGGGAGCACCTGCGACACAACCGACGCGGGCGTCCCCGGCCTCTTTCGCGCCATCCCTCTGGCAGATACCACTCCTTGAAAGTGTAAGGGAGGCGAGTTTCCTTTCTTTAGTCAATTCGGTCCAGCCTCTTCCCCCCACAGGCCCAGCGCAGGCAGCTCAGCAAAGCACTCACCATGCTGTAAGCGCTACCGGTTTCCGAGACGCGACCACACAACCACTCGACTCGCTCGCTTCACTCGGACTAATTCTCCTCCGCCCCCAGCGCCTCATAAACACCTCCCTCCGCCAGATCCCTCCGCCGCTTTCAGATAACGGAACATCACAAACGAGTCCCAGTCAACTCCCCTCCCCTCAAACTCTTCTCGGGACCTCTTTCTTCACAGTTATTTGGTCGATAAGGCAAGAGATCAAGTAAAGTGGTCGAACGGATGACGTAAGTGGGTTTCATTCCCTAGTGAGCCGTTAAAATGCCGGTGGAACGTCTCCTGAGGGGCGCTACTTTGCGGCGCGGAGGAGCATCGTGGCGGCGACGCGTACCCCGACGGTCGTTGAGCCAGCCGGTGATTGGCTGGTTCGTACCTGCAATGCGTCACCCGAGTGCGGCTTCTGCCGTTGCTGCTCCGGCCGCGCTGTCCTGGCAACTGCGCCAGGCGGCAGAGTCGCTTGCTTTGCGCTTGGCTGGAGAACCTTCCTCTTCCACCCATCCTTCCCTGCCACACTCAGACGCTTTCCCACCCCTTATTGAGGGGTAGAGGAAAACACCTTAAGCTGATAATGAAGCTGAAACTTCCCATAAACGCGTACCCCGAACTCAGCTTTTTTGCCTAGTGTTTCGGCCACCTGGAAGCCGCACGTTTCTCATTTCACTCCCTCACAAAACCCATGTAAATCTGGATACGTGCAAATGCAGCAGTTCAGCTGACAGACTAATCGCAAAGGGTCTTCCGTTTATACTTCCTCTTTGCGTTCTTTGCCAGGGGTAATTTACCAGAAAAGAAAAGTCATTCAAAAGTCACAGTATACGAGCTTCAGTGGGATTAGCCTCTCCAAATGGCCCCTTGTTATCGTAGGGTAATAGGGTTCTGAATTGGACAGAGCTAGGCATGGGTTATTTGGGTCCCTCTCTCAGATGTATGACCTTAGATGAGTCATTTAATCATTAGTCTCACTAGTAAAATACAGGCAATAAGACCTATCTCAAAAGAATATTGTAGGGATTAGAATTATGCAAAGATTAGAATTAATGTAAAACGTAAGTAACTGGCGCAGGGTAGGACTCCAGCAACTGGTCACTATAATATCCCTTCTTCCCCTTAATAACAAATTTGTCCTTTTGGGTTTCTAACTCCACAGATTTAAATGAATATTTTTAAAACCACATAAAAACTATCTCCTTGGTCCCATCCAAATAAACAAAGTTGTGCATAACCTGAAATATTTAACAGGTGGATAGTGTGCACCTACTGTGTGAACTCAATTTGAATATAATTGTAACTATAGAGGGGCTTAGGAGATGCAGAGGTGAGGACCTTAGGTCACTGTAGAGGTTCAGAAGGGTTACTAGAGAAGATAACTGCTAATTGTCTGATGTCATAAAATGGGCTAGGAAAAAGCAGGGAGGAAAGAAGGAAGCAAGTTCTGGGTGCAGGAAGTAACAGCAAAGGTCCAGAGGTGTGCAATTGCATGGTATGATGAAGAAGCTGCAAGAAGATAGACATTACTAAAGTCCAAAGTAGACAGCCAGTCCTGTTAGGCAGAGAGGACGCTGGGAAATTAAAGAGGAGTAAGGTTTAATGCTCAAAACGCAGTTCCTCAAGAAGATTGTTGGTAGACTACAGCCCAGAAAAATAATCACCACAGGCCATGTCATGGTCTGAGAAATTTCCAGTAAAAAGCACAAGCACATGGACCCTTAAAACCTAGGGAACAGCATTTTTTACAAGCCAAGGTGAAATCTTGCCTACTGAAGACAGCTCCCTACAGAACATCGCCCTGTCTGCACCCACTTGAAAGGCTTCAGTGGAATTTAACCTCCTTTAGCCAAGTTAGCCATTTTCTCACACCATCAAAGTCTTTTATTTGCAAGGCCAGAGGAGGGTCCTCTTTCTTTCAGTCATGCAAACCGGGCATTAAATGCTCTTCCAATTAGCATTGGCCACCCTGTGACCGTCCTTTCAGATGAATGACCAGTCAGTGCAGACTCAGGACCCTGTGCTTCTATTGTCCTTGCTAAAGTGGTGACGTGATGACGGTGGGGGGAAAAGAGATTTAATTAACTTTATCCTGCGAATGAAATACCGTTGAGATAGAGTGTTACTTAAAAGCGGGCACCTCTGCTTCCGAATCTGAGCTGAAAAGGGAGCCCTAAGGCCTCCATTTCATTACTATGCATTCTGGTAGCTTCCAAGTCTTTCGAAGGTATTCCTCAGAAATTTGTCTCTGATTCCTCCTCAAATCCTTAGATAGAAGAGCCATCAATGATCTTTTCTTTCAGTTAAGTCACTAAAAATATTCTCTTTACACAGTACCCCATTAGTATGCAGTGATTTCACTGCATGAAATTTTTAATGATGGGAAATTGAATGACAAAATGAATAATCACCTCCTCTAGAAAATGATTTTTTAAAAGGATTGATGTATAGCATATAACAAGTGAATCGTTAAGTCTGAAATACAGGGGGGTGGGGAGTAGGGGAGAGATAGCAAGGGGAGAGATGCCAGATGTAGGTGATGGGGAGGAAGGCAGCAAATCACACTGCCACGTGTGTACCTTTGCAACAATCTTGCATGTTCTTCACATGTACCCCAAAACCTAAAATGCAATAAAATAAATAAATGGGGGAAAAAAAAAAGTCTGAAATACAGGTGCATGCTCAGAGATATATGTATCCATCTCTGGAGTTTAAAGACTCCCAGAGCTTTTAAACAAATATTTAGGAGTGAAAAATGTTTATTACAGCAGATACATAGAAGTCCTCCCGGGTTTCTTAGGTTGAATTTCTGTAAAGCCTCTCTCACAGAACTTTCCTTGCTGACCTCTCTTAGAAGAGAAAGAAAATGAGAAAAAAGTCAAGAGTTACATTTAAAGCCATTGTGGTTTATGTGTATTTCAGACTGTTTCAAGTCAATTTATTTACAGAGCATTTGTCTTCCACAACATAACATACAGTGCTGCCTGACTTTGGCAATTGCCACCTGAGAAAGTTGGTGATGACCAACACGTCAAGGCCTAGGAGGTGGTTGTCTTTGAATTTTCCTGTCCTGACTGGTAAGACCTTACAGCTCTCTACCTTTGCCCATGTTGGGAAAGTGAGAATGTACTTCCTTTCCAGACCTCTTCCTCAATTTGCAGGTCAGAGATAACAAAAGCCTTATCCTCTGACACTTCCTTCCCATAGCTTCCCTCCTCCAGCCATCTGTGCTAATGACCAAGGTCAAGGGCAGAGGGACAATAACAGGAGCATTTTTTTTCTTTTAGAGACAGGGTCTCACTGTCACCCAGGCTGGAGTACAGTGGCGTAATCATAGCTCACTGCAGCCTCACTCTTGGGCTTAAGTTATCTTCCCCACTCAGCTTGCTAAGTAGCTGGGACTAAAGGCACATACCACTGCGCCGAGTTAACTTTTAGATTTTTTTGTAGAGACAGAAACTTGCTTTGTTTCCCAGGATGGTCTTAAACTCCTGGCCTCAAGTGATCCTCCCTCCTCAGCCTCCCAAACTGCTGGGATTAGAGGCATGAACCACTCACTGTGTCTGGCCCATGGTAGCATTCTTGATTTTAGGGCCTATGTGTTTCTCAACAGATAAAAGAAATAAACCCTAAATATCCTAAGGCATCAAATTAGGTAATAAGTCAACTCCTTTGCATCTAGAATGGTACTAGTTATGTACCAGCCTTGAGAGAATAGTACTGAAATCAATTTCTTGTTTCGTGGTTTAGATAAACAGCCCTGGTTGAGAAAGTTAAACTATCCTTCCTCCAGTATTACGGGGCAAATTGGAGCTTCCTAGAGAACGTGATCTGTAGGAATTTGGGTAGAGGTGGAGAGAGAGGAAAAGGGTGTTTGAGACAGAGAAAAGAAATGCAAAGGAACAGAGACATCATCATTGCTGTCTCCATTGTCAACATCATCCTCAGGTCCACTCTCCACACTACACCTCTAGGTGCACATTCCTAGGAGAGTGGACCCAAGGAAGAATCCTCCACAGGCCCTGAAAGCAGGCTCGGGCTGTTTGAACAAGGAATCCTGTGGTCCCAGGGACCTGGTATAGTCTAGAAAGGGTAGGAGTGTGTGGGCTCTGGGGTGAGGAAGTCCCCTTGGCCTGTGTGGTAGAGTACATACATCTGGAGGAAGGACAGAACAGGCCCCTCTAAAGGGAGGCTAAGGGAGCTTCTCTCTTGCCCAGGTCTACAGGCAGTCCTGAAAATGCCTGCTGGCAACTTTTCCTAGAGGCCCTCAAGCATCACATCCAAAACTGAATACATGATCTTTTCATCCAGACCCCTTCTTCTCTATTCTGGTCTCATTAAAAAGTGCCTCCCTCACTCTGTCACCAAAGCTACACTGAACCACTCCCAGGTGTCTATCTGGATGTGCTGTGCACTTTCCCACTTCCGTGTCTTTGCGTGTGCTGCTCCCTCTGCCTGGAAAGTCTTTTCCCCCTTTTCCACTGCCTGCTGAACATCTGCTTATCCTTGACTCAAGCATCACATCCCCTTTGATGTCTTCCTAACTCCACCAACGACTCTCCTTGTGACCCAAAGTCATCATCATTATCTCTCAAAATATCCTTAAAACTTGATGGTACTATTTCCTTATGGGTGGGTTGCCCCAACTAGGCTGAATTCCTTGAGGGACCTTATTTATGTCTGTACCCTTACCACCTGACATGATGCTGGGACATGGCTGATGCTGAATACATCTTGTTGAATGGATAGGTAGATGAATGAACAAAAATATTATCATTTTGTACATGCCTTTTTCACATGGCTTTTAATAAATATAAATATTTAATAAATAAATAACCTGTGTTTATAAAACATAGGTTGTCTTTAAAATAATGAAATATTTTTTGGCCGGGTGCGGTGGCTCAAGCCTGTAATCCCAGCACTTTGGGAGGCCGAGGCGGGTGGATCACGAGGTCAAGAGATCGAGACCATCCTGGTCAACATGGTGAAACCCCGTCTCTACTAAAAATGCAAAACATTAGCTGGGCATGGTGGTGCATGCCTGTAATCCCAGCTACTCAGGAGGTTGAGGCAGGAGAATTGCCTGAACCCAGGAGGCGGAGGTTGCGGTGAGCCGAGATCGCGCCATTGCACTCCAGCCTGGGTAACAAGAGCGAAACTCCGTCTCAAAAAAAAAAAAAAGAAATATTTTTTTAATCAGAGAAAGTAGTTAGCAGGGCAATTCTAATCTTCTCATGGAAGTTATTATTTAAATCAATTTGAAAATGCTAAATACATGCTTGTTCAAATATAGCTTTCATCGTCTTTGGGTTTTTGTGTTATCGTACAATAATTCTTTATATAATTTTTAAATTGTGTTTTTTCTCATCTTATTTAGAGAATTTATGGTTCAGACCATATTAGCTCCAAGAAATTATGAATTAAAGCAATTAACCACCAAATAATTAAGCTGTAAAAATTTTGTGCTTTCGCTCTGAATGGATTCACAGAAACAAGGTGATTGATGTTTTGGGGTATTGTTGGCAGCATGGAAGGCTATATGGAGGTGTGAATTTTTGCAAAGGTACTTCAACGTGTAACTTCATTTTCTTCATATTGGCTTGCTTTTTTAGTATCTTTTGGCAGTTTGACAGGTAGAAATTGGGATGCCCATTCTCAAGGCTGGAAATTTGGCATTGTTGAAGACCTCTCTGTCCTTCGCATTGTCTTCCATTCCCATTTAACTAGCCATCAGTATTTCTAGGCTCTGCTTATGGAACTTGGAGTAAATCATTGTCTGCTTTGAAAGCTTTTTAAATGTTCTAAATGAACTACCTACCCATCTTCCTTCTCTTTTCTATGTTTCAATATCCTTTGTTCTGTGCTCAGGATCACAGTATCTATTATATCTTCCATAGAACTCTTGGTAACAATTTCAGTTTGGAAGCTCATCTGCCATTTTGCTCTCTATTTGAGATGCACTTACCTCTCTTCTGAAGGAAAACCAGGAACCAGGGGTCAGACAGTCCGAGAAGGCAGCTGTCACCTTGATGAGGGCATGGGATCAGATGTGTACCCTGTTAAGGCTAGATTGGAAGGATATGGATTAATTCCTGAACGTTGTAAATCCCTCGAGTTATTTGTTTTTATTTTTGGTGCTCTGAAATCACGTCAATACAAGAAAGTATATTTGCTGGGGAATTTTCATCTCCTGTCGCTTCAGAAAATCTGCAGAGGGCCTTTCCTGGAAGGGAAGAGCTTAGTTTTCCCTCTGTATGAAGAAATGGGAATCATTTAGGAAATATATCTTTCTTCTTTATAATAACAGAATTAATAAAGAATGAAAGCGCTTATGTTTTGCCAGGGATTTTTTTTTTTTTTTTTTTTTTTTAAAGTAGAGACAGGGTTTCACCATGTTGGCCAGGCTGGTCATGAGCTCCTGATCTCAAGTGATCTGCCCATCTTGGCCTCCCAAAGTGCTGGGATTACAGGTGTGAGCCACTGCACCTGGCCAGGGGTAAGTTTATTTATTTATTTCTTTAGAGATGGAGTCTCTCTCTGTTGCCCAGGTTGGAGTGCAGTGGCACAATATCGGCTCCCCACAACCTCTGCCTTCTGGGTTTAAGCAATTCTCATGCCTCAGCCTCCCAAGTAGCTGGAATTACAGGCACGTGCCACCATGCCCAACTAATTTTTGTATTATGAGATTACAAAATCCACCTAAAGACTGGATTTTGCCATGTTGGCCAGGCTGCTCTCAAACTCCTGACCTCAAGTGATTGCCCACCTTGGCCTCCCAAAGTGCTGGGATTACAGGCCTGAGCCTCCGTGCCTGGCCAAGGGGTAAGCTTTTTAATGACCATATGTCAATTTAGTTTTCAATTTCATTTGAAAGATTTCAAATGTATGAAAAGTTGAAAAATAGTATATTAACCACTCGTATACTATTCACTTAGGTTCAACAATGGCTGACGTTTGTTACATTTGCTTTACTTTCTTTGTCTCTCCCTTTATACACACATACACACCACATATAGACATGCATATTTTTTGAAATGGATCATTTGAAAGTTGTAGACATCATACATCAGCCACAAATTCCAGCATATTTCTCCTAAGAAGAAGGATATTCTCCTGCAAAACCACAACACTGTTATTATACTGTTTAAAACATTGCATATCAGCTTGGCACAGTGACTCATGCCTGTAATCCCAGTATTTTGGGAGGCCAAAGTGGATGGATCACTTGAGCCCAGGAGTTTAAGATCAGCCTGGGCAGCATGGTAAAAACCCATCTCTACTAAAAATACAGAAATTAGCTAGGCATGGTGGTGTGTGCCTGTAGTTCTAGCTACTTGAAAAGCTAAGGTGGGAGGATCACCTGAGCCTAGGAGGCAGAGGTTGCAGTTAGCTGTGATCGCACCACTGCCCTGTAGCTTGGGCAGCAGAGCAAGACCCTGTCTCAAAAATATAAATAGATTCCATATCATCTTAGATCCCATCTATGTTTAAATTTCCCTGATTGTTCCCCAAATGCTTTTATAGCTGTTTTATTTTCTCTAACTCAGATCAAACACGGGTCACACTTTGCAAAGTTGCATCTTTTTAGATGTTTAATTAATTAATTAATTTAAGAGACAGCTCTGTCACCTAGTCTAGAGTGCAATGGCATGATCCTAGCTTACTGTAACCTCGAACTCCTGGGCTCAAGTGACTTCCCTGCCTCAGCTCCCAAGTAGGTGGGTCTACAGGCATATGCCATTACACCTAACTAATAGGCTTTTTTTTTTTTTTTAAGGTGTAGTCTCTCTCTGTTGCCCAGGCTGGAGTGAAGTACCATGATTGATCTTGGCTCACTGTAACCTCCACCTTCCAGGTTCAAGTGATTTTCCTAAGCCTCTGGAGTAGCTGGGTACCCGTCATGATGCCCAGCTTATTTTTGTATTTTTAGTAGAGATGGGATTTCACCATGTTGGCCAGGCTGGTTTTGAACTCCTGACCTCAAGTCATCCACTCGCCTTAGCCTCCCAAAGTGCTGAGATTGCAGGTGTGAGCCACCATGCCCGGTCTAGACTCTTAATTCCTTTAATCTAGATCAGTTCTCCCATCTTTGTTTGTTTATTCATGACATTGATATTTTTGAAGACTCAGGACAGCTTTTTTTTTTAATGTTTACATTTGTGATTTGTCTGATTGTTTCCTCACAGTGTCGTTTAACTTGTACCTCTATGCCTGCATTTCCTATATAAAATTTAGTCTAAAGGCTTGATGAGATTCAGGCTAAAGACTTTTGGCAAAAATACTTCGCAGGTAATATTTGTGTATTTTACACTGCATAATCTCAAAAGCATCTAATAGTAATTATTCCACTATTAGTGATGATACATTTGATCCCTTAGTTATGATGGTATTTATCAGACCTCATCATTGTAAAGGTACATTTTCCACTTTAATTAAGATATCTTATTAAGTCATCTGTGGGGCAAAGCTCTGTCTTTGTGTGAATATTCGGTTCCCCACAAATCCTTACCTAGTGATTTTATCACCCATTCATGATCCTTGTCTAAATTAATAATTACATTGTAGGTTGAAAATTTATGGTTTTTCTATTCTGTAATCCCTTCCACATGTACTAGCTAGCATTATTTTTGTAAAGAAGTACATTCTTTTCCCTTTCTCTCTTGTTGTAAGCATTACTATTGACTGGCAGATTTTTTTTTTCTAATTCAGTGTATTATCATCAATTACATTCACTTTAATTTTTTGGTGCTCAAGTTGTCTTAAATTTGGCCAGTGTGAGCTGTTAAAGCAGCTCCTGTGTCTTTTGTCTTTTTGATATATCTCCGTACATTTTTGGGTATTTTCTTGTTTCCTGGCACAAAATGTTCCAGACTCACCTTGTACTTTCTCTGCCTGGATTCAGGATCAGCATTTTATTTAAGGATGCTCAGAGACTTTAAATGCATCCTTTTATTTTTCATTCTAAACTTTAAAAATGTCACCACTCTATATTTTTTGCACTCATTCTGTTTATAAACACTTCAATGGCTCTCTGTAGGTCTTCAGAAACATTTCTTCTCAATGCAGCCTTTATCCTGCACCCTTACTCTCAGTACTCAGTTCTTCATGCCATCTCTGTGTAGCTCCTTCAGTTCTTCCCCAAGGTGTCATATTTGGGGGTGTAAAAAGTGAGCACTGGATCAAACTGGAATGTGGATAATATCATAAAGCCCACTGGGAAGCAACAGGTGAAAGACTGAGATAGGCAGGGCCCAGACAGGAGAAAAGCACGGACCCTCAGCCAGCAGGATGCAATTATAACTGCCTTTGGCAGGGAGGCCACGTCTTCCACAGCCCCACTCTCATTCTCACACTTGCTGCTGCTGCTGGTGTTGCTGCTGCTTTGTCCTGCCTTCCAGGGAGGCAGAGAAGTCTGGAGGAGAACAGGAGCTTTGCTTTGTTCTAAGAGTTCAGTAGTTGGTCTCCTTAGGAAGACCCCAAGGTCAGGAGGGAAAAAGAGTGACAGTCATTGCCCCAGTTCCCCAAAGCCCATTCCAATATTCATACAAACCCATAAGACTATTATTTTGACTATTTGTATAGGAATTGCCCATGTTAATTTTTCTCTTATGTTCAAGTTTCTTTATTTGAATGTATTTTGTCTTATGTACAGCCATTCCACCCTGAATACACCCAATCTTGTCTAAATATATTTGGTCTAGATTTACTGTGTCTCTTCGTAGTAAGTAAAATTAGAATAATTTTACTTGCCAGTGATTTTTAGTTAACTTTATCATATTAAAACCTTTAGTTGTGAACAAAAGGTCTCCTTCAGAGGTGTCCTGCTGTTCCTAGTGAAGTTATCTCCAGCAAGCCCTGCGTTCTGTTTCCTCTCCCCAGCAAGCACCTCATGGGCTGTGCTCTCTTCTGTCTCCAAGTCATTTGACATTGTATAGGGGACCTGTGTTACACAGGGACTCAGGAAGTGAGGATTTGCAACCACATCACCACCAACTAGCTCTGTCATCTGGAGTAAGTCGCATAGCCTCTCTAGGCCTCAGATGGCAAGTCTGTCACCTGATCTCTTGATTTAAAGGAGATTAGTAAACTCCCTTTGGATAGTAAGAACCAGCATAATATTAAATTTTCTTGCTGTCATTTAACAATATTAATTGTTTTTGTGTAAGAACCAGGTGTTCATTGGATTAAATTTAGAAAATTGGCCTGCCTGCAGTCTCTCTCTAACTCTCTCTCTCTCTCACTCTCTCTCTCTCTCTCTCTCTCACCCTCACTAAGAGCAGCACATACACACTACTAGGAATCCTTTCCCTCAAATTATAGATTGTTTGAATGGGAAGAGATTTCAGAGGTCATTTAGTGCAACCCTCTAAGGAGGAAATTAAGACCCCAAGATCCTGCATAGCTGGAGAAAGAGTCAGGTCTAGAACCCATTTCCCTGGCTCCAGTCTGATCTCTTCTATAAGATGCATGACTGACTCCCATTGCTACCCTCTTTAAAATTCTGCTAATTCTTTAACCCAGCCATAGCAATTGCAGTAACCCGCACCTCCCACCCTTTTCACCTCTTTGTGTGTGTTTTTATTATTTTGTTGTTGTTTCTTGAGACAGGGTCTCACTTCAGCTGTCCAGGCTGGAGTGCGATGGTGTAATCTTGGATCTTCGTTCACTGTATCCTTGACTTCCTGGGCTAAGATGATTCTTCCATCTCAGCCTCTTGAGTAGCTGGGACTATAAGAGTGTACTACCACATCGGGTTAATTTTTTGTGTTTTTAGTAGAGGCGGGGTTTCGCCATGTTGCCCAGGCTGATCTCAAACTTCTGGGCTCAAGCGATCTGCTTCAGCCCCCTAAAATGCTGGGATTACAGGCGTGAGCCACCGTGCCCAGGGTGTTTGTATTTTTAGTCACTTCTTGTTATACTAATAGTAGCTAACATTTTCAAACACTATATCCACTATGCTGTAGGAACTGTGCTAAGCATTTTACATTTAGTGTTACATTGAATCCACATGTGACTTATAGGGTCAGTTCTGCAACCACTCGAGTTTACAAATGGACTAGCTAAGGCATAAAGGATTTACATAATTTGCCCAAAGTCACACAGCTAATAGGTCTCAGATTTCTGTCTCATTTCTCTCTGAATTCCAGACTCAAACAGTGTACTTTTCTGCTTGGGAGTACTTGTTTTCATTCATTCATCCATTAATCACAAAGGTTCTTCAGTACCTACTAGTGACCAACACTAGACTAGGCACTATGAGAACAAAAAAAGAAATAGAGGCAATGTGGTGGCTCACACCTGTAATCCCAGCACTGTGGGAGGCTGAGGCAGATGGATCACTTGAGGTCAGGAATTCGATACCAGCCTGGCCAATATGGTGAAACCCTGTCTCTGCTAAAAATCCAAAAATTAGGTGGACATGGTGTTGTGCACCTGTAGTCCCAGCTACTCGGGAGGCTGAGGCAGGAGAATCGTTTGAATCTGGGAGAAGGAGGTTACAGAGAGCCGAGACTGTGTCACTGCACTCCAGCCTGGGCAACAGAGTGAGACTCTGTCTCTAAATATATAATTAAATATCCTTTCTAACTGGAGATAGAAAAATCCATGAAGTGGCTAGAATACAATTCAAGGCAACATGTATGATATAGAAATTCCAAGTAGTTATTTTTGATGTCTAAAACTTTTATGAGTAAAATCTTTCTGAAGGCAAGATTTAAATCTGTGCTTTCTAGACCAGGCGTAGTGGCTTATGTCTGTAATCCCACCACTTTGGGAGGCCAAGGCAGGCAGACCACCTGAGGTCAGGAGTTTGAGACTGGCCTGGCCAACATGGTGAAACATTGTTTCTACTAAAAATACAAAAAATTAGCCAGGCATGATGACCCATGCCTGTAATCCTAGCTACTTAGAAGGAGGCAGGGGAATTGCTTGAACCCAGGAGGCGGAGGTTGCAGTGAGCCGAAATCATACCACTGCCCTCCAGCCTAGGTGACAGAGTGAGACTCCATCTCAAAAAAAAAAAAAAAAAAAATCTGTGGTTTCTAGAATATAATGGTTGCAGACAGAAATAAGTCTTGTTAGACAGAAAACAGAGATTGGAGTTCAGAAAGCAGATTTATACACTTAGATCTCACCACTTAAGACTTTAAAAAAAAAAAAGGAAAGCAGGTTTACTGCAAAGAGGCAAACTACAGTCATGGATTCATATGGAATTTGCAGATCCCACTAAAATTGTGTTAACAAACAGTCAGCAATAAGAAAAGTTGAATACCTACTATATGCTAGGTGCCAGATCTCTTCATTGGAGACTGCCTCACAGTTATTGAATTATGGAGTGAACGTAATACTGTCATTAACAAAATCATTTCTTCCAATAACAATGTTGGGTAATGACTTCCTCTCCACTAGAACTTTGCATCCTTCATTCTTGAGTTTTATGATGCAGTAAAATAAAAGAAACAATAACAACAACAAATAGAGCTTCCTGAGGAGAGGTAGAATCTTAATTCCTCAGACAATTAGCTTTTCTAGCTCTTTAGACATTAGTTTTAATACATTAAAATATGTCAACTAGCCTTGAGTGGATTAAAATATATGGCCTCCCAAGGTTCTTCCCAGTCTCAGCCTTCTGAGATACTTTACCTAGGCATTGATTCCCTTTTCAAAGTGTTTTCATTTGTGCAGTGTGCATTTATTCCAGTAAGCACTGGGCTGTGAAAGTTACACAACCCTTTTGCAAAAGGATTGAAGTTGAACAGGTTTTTACAATGTGGCAGACTTCTGAAGGGCTATCTTACCAGAGGTTCCAACTCAACCAACAAGCTGCTTCTTTTTACAAGGGTCTGTGCTATGTAGTTTTATAAATTGAAAGTGGAAATTTCACCCCCTGGCTTTGAGGGCAGTATATTTGTAGTTCTGTGGTATGTGATGATCTAATACCCTGAAAGTCTGTTACCATGCGACAAAAGCTGAGGTCAATTATGATTCCCCATCAGTGATCCACAGCATCTCTCATGCCTTTCTCTGAAGTCTATTTTGAAGAGCAGACACTGTAACATTTTTTTAAGGGAACCAGAATTATTATTCCAATGATAAACTGCTACACAGACCGACACTCTTTTATGATTCATTGAAGTGCAGGTCTTAAGAGGTTATGCATTCTGTCTCAGTGTTTATTAAAAAGAGTGAAGACAAATAGATCAGAGAACAAATCAAACGTTGCACATCAAAGATGCCAAGCACAACAGAATAATCCTCCAATATTAATATATGGGCTACATAACCCCACTGGGCAAAAACATGTTTTATTCAGGAAAACCACAAATCAAGTAATCTCTCTATAGAAAGCCATTTACAACTCATTTGGAAATTGAATTCATAATCTTTAATAAAGCCTGTTTATACCAAAGATGAAGGAGTTTCAAATAAATAAAACAGAAAGCAATGATAAATTAGCTTCCCAGCCTTTATATGTTTATTACATTATAATCATTCAAACCCACTGAAGTCAAATTTGTTTTACCAATTTCCTAAATTCAATCCAATGAGCTTCTGGTTCTTACCCAAAACCAATTCATATTGTTAAGTGACAGCAAGAAAAATTAATATTGTGCTGGTTCTTACTATCCAAAGGGAATTTACTAAATGTAAATAATAGGATTTTACCATCCAGAAATCTATTATTCAAATGTAAATTCTTAGCACATATTCTGTTACCCTTAAAATGGCAATGAAATAAAAAGCTGACCCTGGGGAACATGTCATATCCAACATGTTAAATAGGATGCCTAGAGACTTGGTTAGAAAATAAAGAGTTGTGCTAGAATTGTATTGAAAAATCATGATGACAAAGCCCTTTCCATTTAAAAATCACAGTTAATCAACATCATTGAATCAATGGCTGGAAATGAATGGAGAGGTGGTCTCATTTGGCTCTTTGCTTGGCACCCAGCTTTGGATAATGCATTCATCTCACTAGCTACAAATCAGGCCAGGAGAGTCTGCTCAGCAAATTCCCTAAGACAGCAGGGTTTCTCCTCGGCAGAGGCCCAAGCTGGGCTGAAGCCTCCCTGCTGCTGCCTGCTGCAGACCTTCCTCTCCCTGATCCACTGTCAGCCTCTGGGATGCCGGTTCTCCGCGGGAAATCAAAAATGCTTTCCCTTGGAGCTTGAACACACGCAGTCTTTCTCAACACTGAGGCTGCAAAGGCCTTAAAACATTTACTCCTCCCAAGTCTGCCTTATTAAAGGATTTGTGATATTTTTCTTAACTGGGATTCTCTGACAGAGGTTGCTGTTTGAAAGGAGACCTGTGGCCATGTGGGGCAGGTCTGAGACAGGCTCTATTTAAGCCAGGCACTTCACATCATTCCACTCTGCCTTGTTTTCAGTTGAGGGAAGGGAGGGATGATGATTCCTCTCAGGGGAATATGGGAGGAAAGGTAAACAGTGCACGTGAAGTGCCAAGAGCTGCCTAGAACCAAGAAAGGCGCATTCTCTCCTTCCCATTCATGGGGCAAATAGTTACCGAGCCAGGACTCTGTGCATAGCATTTTATGTGGCTGGGTAATGGCTTCACAGGCCCCAGAGCTTTAGGACTGTGGAGGCTCCCTGTTTTCACCTAGTTAATCTTGTATGGGGAATGGGGAAAAAAATATTTCAGAGACAGGCAGACCTGGTTTAAATCTATGGCGCCACTTAATAGCTGTTGCCTTTGAGGGAGTCACTCGACCTCTCTGAGCTTCAGTTTCCGCACTTGTACGGTGCAGGATAATAGCATCTGTCTTGGAGTGTTGCTGTGAGAATGAGAGTTAGTGCATGTCAAGTGTCTAGCTTAGGGCCTGGCACTGAGTCAATACATTTTCCACCATCCTGCCCTCACTGTTTGCCCCCTCCCCTCCCAGACCCCTTATCGAAGGGTTGGATGCATCCAGCAGTGCAGCCCTTAGTCACTCTCCTTTCTTGGGCAAGCCTTACTTCCATGTCAGAGTTGCCAGGTCTTTGAGAGCAGGGGCTGCATGCTGCCCAGCTCTGCATTCACCCCAGGACCAGCCGCAGCCTCACGGTGGGTGGTGCTGGCAAGCCTACTTGCTGGAGAAATGGAGAAGCCAGTCTCCCTCTAACTCATTCTTCCTCTCTCTTTCCTTCTCTGTTGTCTTCTCTGCTGCAGTGAGGCCTGCAGCCAGAAAAAGCCCAGATCTCCTGCCATTGTTTCCTGCAGCCTCCACACTCCTGAGCAGCTGAGAAGGGAGAAGACCAAGGCTGTTAACAGGGGGTGCTTCTTTAGCTTCCTGAACCAGCCCACATTCCCAGAGGGGAAGCTTTTAGGGGCATGAGGGAAGGGGAGAAGCCATATGTCCAGGGGTTCTGAGAGTTCCAAGCCACTCCTCAATCTGTTTCCTCCCCCGACATTAAATCAACACAGTGTCCCCAAATTCACAGCGCCCCTCCTCCTTCTGGGTGAGATTAAGGGAATTAACTGCCTTCCCTGAGCACTACTGTAGCCTAGGCACTATGCACGATGATTTACAGTTCGGCTTAGTTCATTCTCTAAACATGGGAATATAGAGTACATCTTATTAGCCGTGTTTTTACAAATGAGGAAACCGAGGCTAAGAGAGGTTGAATCGCTCCCCCAAGCCACAGCCAGAAAGTACCTTGGCTGGGGTTTGAGGGCCCCAGGCTGTCTGACTCCAGAGCCCACCCCCTCAGCTTCTGCAGGCTGCCTCCCTCCCCGCCACCTGCTAGGGAGGCAGCTGACTCATGGCTTTTGATTCATTCAGCTCTCTTTTCTGCATTAACGTTGCTTCAGCCTAATGAACAAATACTGCATTATGCATTTCTCACTTTGCAAACATCTACATGAGGCTGCTTGCCTGTAAGCCTAGAAAGTGACTGCATTTTCAGGTGACATATTGACAGGCTAGCTTGTGGGCAGGTTAAAAAAAGAATCATAGAACGTTAGAGCCCTTAGAGATGGTCCTAAATCAGAGATTCTTCAGCCAGGGTTCAAAGGCAAACCTCAGGGGAGTCTCTAAAGCCCTGAATTTGTACATATATGTATTTTTCCTAGGATAAAGGTCCAGTACTTTCTCAGATTCTCAGAAAGATTTGAAGTCCTAAGGGATAAAAGCTGTCCACAGTTTGTCGGAGCTAGGACCTCACATTCCCAGGCGTGCTGCTGCCATCATTGCATGAGGCAGCACAATTTGTGATAGAGAAAACCCTGAGCTCAATGCCAGAAGCAGAATCTGAGCTCTGAATCTTCTGGCAAACATTTTAAAGACTCATGAATTATTAAAATGGCTAATTAAGCCAGCCTTCACCAGAGAATATTTGCTTTTCCCCCTCATCATTGAGCTCACTGTGAAACTTGACTTCACTCCACAGTTTGCTTAAGCACAAGGTCAATTTCTTTCATTCCTTCTTTGCTGGTCTCAGACGGAGAGCTTGAGGTGCCTGCTGCGCTGTACGGTAGCAGCTTGCTGTACCTCAGTGTACACAGCTGGGAAGCTCTGAACCCATTTTCTCTTCTCTGCCATCCATGATTCAGCTCCATGCAGCCTATCGCCCACCATAAGCCCACACTCTTTATTCTGCCAAGTCACTGTCCTCGGTGGTTCACATCTGCCATGCCTGTTCCTACAGCTTCCCCTCCTACCAGGATCACCCTCCCCTCTAGCATGCTGTAATTAGCCTTGAAGCAAAAAATATACCACGATCATCGAGTCAGCCTACACCTAGCCCTACATTTGGCAGTGCATTAACCAGGTCTCTTTTCTCCCTTCCCTCCACACCTAAATCCTACTTTCAAGACCCTGCCTCCATTCTACCTCCTTTGTGAAATCTCATTATTTCATCTCTTTTGATTTCATCTCTTTTCAACTGGTTTATAAGCTCTTCAAGGGCAAGAACTTATTTGCCCTTCTTCTAATGTGTCTACCAATAGGTCATGTACCAAGCTAGATGCCATACATAAATTGTATTCATCGAGAAGTAAGCTTTTCTCCACCCTGTCTCATCCCTAGTCTTTGAAGTTGACCACTTGCCCAGAGGATCCATTGCAAAATGAAAATGTAGGGTCCTAGCTGGGGCAAGAAACTCAATCTCCTTGTTCCCATAGGCCCACTGTCCCAACCCAGGGTCGATAGGTGATTCTCCAAGAGATGGTAGCCTCCATGCCAGGATGCAGCAGGTACTTGAATAAGGGATGGGTGAAAGGGCTCCATCAAGTCACCAGCCAAATGCACTGTAGCACTGCCAATCGAGGACAGGGATCGCTGCTACCTTGCTCTACCCTGACATGCCGGGGGGTGCATACCCAACCTTTCCCATGCCTGTTCCCAGGCCCCTGCCAGGAACAGAGGGCAACAGTGGAACATAGGCATCCCCCACTAATGCAATCTGGCTGTCACCCCAGGTGGAGAATGACAGCAGTCACAAGGCTAGGGTAGGGAAGGGGAGGCTGGGTGGGGAAGGGGAGGCTGCGTGGGGAAGGGGAAGCTAGGTGTGGCCCGGTGCCCCAGCAAAGAGAGGGCAGACTGTCAGTAACCCATCCTGGGGAGATGAGAAGGCCTAGGAAACCAGGATGGCAGGACAGTCAAGGTTTCAAGTCCCCAGGCACATGTTTCATTATTCCATTGAGCTTCACTGAACACAAACTCAAAGATAAAATTACTAAGAATTTTGAGATGGCAACTGCAGAGCACTAAATGCTAAGTGTTGCATCAGTAGGGGTTGGCCTGTGTTCCATTATTGCCTTCTGTGGGTCCCTTTTTAGTGTGAAGCACTGTGTGACTGCATTGGTCACAGGCCCATGAAGCTGGTCCTGCTTCCCAATCTGTTTCCTGAAATCTTTGGCATAATTCTACCTGTAAAAATACAGAAGAACAATAAGTAATTCACTTAGGGAATCACAGAGCTGCCCTAATAGCTATGAGGATCACTGTTTGTCTCTTCTAGTCTTTTTTTTTTTTTTGAGATGGAGTTTCACTCTTGTTACCCAGGCTGGAGTGTAATGGTGTGATCTCGGCTCACCGCAACCTCCGCCTCCTGGGTTCAGGCAATTCTCCTGCCTCAACCTCCTGAGTAGCTGGGATTGCAGGCACGCACCACCATGCCCAGCTGACGTTTTGTATTTTTAGTAGAGACAGGGTTTCACCATGTTGACCAGGATGGTCTCGATTTCTTGACCTCGTGATCCACCCACCTCAGCCTCCTAAAGTGCTGGGATTACAGGCTTGAGCCACTGCGCCCGGCGTCTCTTCTAGTCTTACAGGTACACAAGAACTCATGACTTGGAAATATACCTGTAAGGGGAGGAATAAAATTGGCCAGTAATGTTAATATTGTAATAGCAATATTATTTAATATTCAGCAATCAGATATACAGCTTTGGTAGAAAATTCTGTATTTTTTTTTTAATTAGCCATACTTACCTCTCCTATCCCCACTGAAGTCATTCTCCTTCTTATTATCTACAAAACTCATGAATCTTTCATGTTTGTCAGAATACAAAAGGTTAAAACAAATTTTACTCAATTCCTATTAGGCCTCAACCAGAAGATTAATGCAGCGTCACATTTTGGTTTTAAACTCAGTGTTAACTACTGTAAGTATGCACTATTTTTCTCTCTCTCACATCTTTAATTCATGACTATAGCTGTATATTTATCCTAAAAAGATTTTTAAAAGGTTGATTGATCCAACTGGCACTGGCCTGGATTGGATCCCATGATGGAAAATATTTTTTTTTTTTTAAACACAAGTAAGCAGTGCCTTTCCTCAACAGCTGAAATCTTGATAGAGTGAAGCAGCCTTCAAGAGCTGAATTTCTGATCATGGCTGGGGCACGGCCTGCTGCCTATTTGCATTGATAACATGAAGTCTTCTCCTTATGAAGAGAACTGGATGCTCAATTGACTCTGAATTTCTCCTTTTTCTTTTAAGCATCTTCAGACTTTGGCTGGATATGTGTGCCTTGTCTCGCACCCAGCTGGTAGGTTAACATCTGTGCCCTGCTAATTAGTTGGGGAGTTTTGTAGCCCACAGGAGTGAGCTACACTGCCCAATAAATGTAACAGAATAAGAGTCTAAGAATGGAAATGAGCTGCTGGGGATGTTGGTTGGTTTTTTCATATTGGTGTCCAAATCCTGGGAACAAGGTCCTTTGTGGTTAGTAGTTCCTACTCATCTGCAAGCATTTCCAGGGCCAGAACTGGTTTGTTTTTTTTTTATCTCCTAGTGTCTACTGCATAGTTGGCACTCAATAAATAATTAATAAATTGATACAACTCCACCTTCCCTCTTTCTCTCCATCTCACCTCCCAACTCTTCCAGTGGAATTAATGTTACTATCACTGGTCAGGTCTTGTTAGGAATTTTTCCTCTAACTGTAGTTACCTGGTCTGGTGAAGCAACAACACTTTTTTTGGCATGCTTTCTAGACCAATGAGATTCCAATGGGTGGCTTCTTTTCTAGACTTCCATACCACAGAAGCACCTTTGAATCTCAGGGTTCCCCCGAGAAATGACAGGTGACTCTTTTCCTTACTAGCTCAAGAGATCACTGATAGGATCTATTGAACTTTTATCTGTGGGTTGTTTCTCTAGAGGTGAAGAATTAAATTACAGATCCAAACCCTCATTAAGCCAATATTTATTTTCCTCTTCTTTCATGGAATGAAGTAATAAATCTTGATTTGCAGGGCTTTTGCCTCCTTATTCAGTCCCTTGGCTAACAAAATCAAGCCATTTTCTGAAATTAGATTAAATAATTTGACTCTCTTCTTTCTGGAAGTTTTAGAGCTCTCACTGACCTTTCTTGAAGAACCAGAAATTATCTTGTTTTTTTCTCCCAGTGGCCTGTGAATACCCTATCATTCAAAAAGCAAAGGTAAGAAGAAGGGGTAAGATTCAAAAAAAAAAAAAAGATGGGGGGAGGGGGAAGAAAACAGAGTTCTCACTAACTAGTGCCATGGTTCTAGAGTCTTTTGGAGCCCCAGTTTCCTTTTTGTGAAGTTCAGGACTCAGATGAAAAAGCCACCTTTAAATGTTCCTTTTTGGCTCTGAAAGTCTAGGTATCTCAGAGGGTTGTAGGCTCCATAGAGCCTACAATTCTATAGGTTGTAGCCTACTGTAATTCACCAGGTTTAAGGAAATTATTGTCTTTACCATAGAGTAATTTTTTTCTCTTTCTTCCTCTTTTTCTTTTTATTTAACAGAACAGAACAAAATGAGCTCATATCATAAGTTCAGCTGATTTCTTTCTAAACCACGGGATTCATTTTCTGAAATTGCTGTCTTTTCCTTCAAAAGCCTTCGGCAGACTTGTCAGCCAGTTCCATCGCTTTTATATTAGATCGCTGTGAAATAAGGAAGCCTTTTAGAGTAGGCTTGGAATGCAAAACAACAGGGCACAGGTGTGGCTGAAGAGGGCCTCTGTATGAACGCCCCCCTCCCACTGACCTCCAGGAAGCCAAATTGGCTTCCCCTCCATCATTTCCTAAAATCCAGAACCCTATTCAGAATCTGAATGCACAAAATGCTGTTTGTTAATCAACCCATGGATAATTATTTTTCAAGTGACTATTAAGTGTATGAAACTCTTGATCCCTTATATTTATAACCCAATAATTATACAAGCCTCAGTTTTCAAAATCAGAAAAAGCTTTGCTATTGGGATTTAAAGACAACATTTTCCTAAAAGGAGATTATCTCAGAAAACTATTGAGATTAAGACTTTTCAGTAGTCAGAATAGGTCCAAGTTCTAGCCCATCCATTTACTAGAGAGGTAAGCTTTCAGTTCCCTAAGCCTCAGTGTTCTATGTAAAATGGAGATAATAAATAATACCCACCTCATAAGGTAGGGCAAGGAGTCACTAAAATGAATTCTGAAAAGGGCTTAGCATAGTGTCCAGCACCTAGTAAGAGTGCGCAATAGGTTCAGTTATTATTCATCATGATATAGAATTAATAATACCTAAGATAAGAGACCTTTGTTGGACCCAATCTGTGGCCTCAGGCATCATATGACCTTTCGGATTTCTCTTGGGCCCCTGAAGCAAAGGTAAAGTGGGAAAATGCTAATATGTTCCAGTCATTGAAAGTAATGGTCAGGCACAGAAAGACAAACTTCACATATTCTCACATATTTATGGGAGTAAATTAAAATAATTGAACTCATGGAGATAGAGAGCAGAAGTGTGCTTACCAGAGGCTGGGAGGGGTAGTTGGGGATCAGGGGAAGTGGTGATGGTTAATGAATACAAAATAGAAAGACTGGGCTGGATGGGGTGGCTCACACCTGTAATCCCAGCACTTTGGGAGGCCAAAGTGGGCAGATCACCTGAGGTCAGGAGTTCGAGACCAGCATGGTCAACATGGTGAAACTACGTCTCTACTAAAAATACAAAAATTAGCTGGGCAAGGTGTCAGGAGCCTGTAATCCCAGCTACTTGGGAGGCTGAGGCAGGAAAATCACTTGAACCTGGGAGGCAGAGGTTGCAGTAAGCTGAGATCATGCCGTTGCACTCCAGCCTGGGGGACAAGAGTGAGACTTCATCTCAAAAAAAAAGAAAGAAAGAAAGAAAGAAAGAAAGAAAGATTACTAGACCTACTGTTTGCTAGCACAACCAGGTTGACTATAGTCAAAATAATTTTATTGTTCATTTTTAAATCACCAAAAGATTATAATTGGATTGTCTGTAACACAAAGGATAAATGCTTGAGGGGATGGATACCCCACTTCCCCTGATGTGATTATTACATGTTACATGCCTGTGTCAAAATATCTCATGTACCCCGTTAATATATACACCTACTATGTACCCACAAAAAAAAATAAATAAAAATTTAAAAATAAAGTAATGGTAAATTTCTTTGAAATACCTCAAAATATATTTTCATGTAAAAATTGCTTTCATCAGGGAAAGAGAGAGCAAATAAAGAACTTAAACAACTAAAAGAATTATGAAGTTCTTAAAAAGAGAGTGGGGAATGATTTTTGGCCCTTTGTTGATGACACAGGCAAGTTGGAACTCTCACCCTTGGTTGTGATTGGTGCTCTGGCTCTAGCCAATGGGAGAGAGAGTGAATGACAAGGAGAGGGAATCAGGACTGTCATGGGGCCATGGCACCATATGGCCTGAAACAGCCCAGGACTCAGTGATGTTTGTTAAACTGAAAGCCTCTATTCTTCTATCATCCCCACCCACTTTCCAGTCCCTGGAAATCAGATAGTGTTATAAACCCGGAGGGCCAAGGCAGATGATAGACAGTGACTCATTGCATGCAGGGAGGATGGCCTGGGTGATACAGCAGTCCTAGTTTTTACTTAGGAATTCAGACCCATGTTGAGATGAAGCTCACAATCCCTTAGGGCAGGGGGTGGCTCAAAAGGTGCAAAGGAACGTGTTTTCAGGTTTGAATCTGCCCTAGCTCCTGACTAAAGCCAATGTGGGGTCAACCACAGCCATCCGTGGATCTCTAAGAGGGTTTGCTTATATTGCCAAATCAACAGCAGATTTCCTCTGGCCCCCGGTCAGCCAGGAATGAATAAACAACAGAAGTGCAGAACAGCTTTACCAAGTCTAGCTCCAAATTGTGAGATGTCTCAATGTAGCCCAAGCAACTCTTGGGACAGGCTGGTCAAGCTGGCTGACCAGATCCTGAAGTGGAGATAACTAGTGGAGAGAGGAAAATTTTGCCCAAACAGAAGTGAAGACAGCCATTAGACCTAGCCAGCCACTCAGGTATAGCGAGAGGCCATTTGAATTGGAAAAGACATTAAAAAAAAAAATGGTATGCAAATCATAACTAAATTGTTGGAGGGAAGACACAGCAGAACAGGAAATGTGCATGCAGATAAGTGAAGCCTCCATTAATGGCTTTACTGCATTTATCAAAGGGATTTCAATTAACATGATGAAGACCAAGGCAATCACAGTAGGAAGAAAAGATGAATTTAGGATTAATCTCCTCTGTTGTTTCCTACAGCAATTTATAAGGGAAATGCTTCAGGTGAGAGCCTAGTTGGGAATTAAACCAAAGATGATTAGAATCAGATCTGTTAACAAGGAGAGAAACCCTAAAGGCAGTGACTGCCAAACTTGGCTATACATTTGAACCGTTTGGGGAGCTTTTCAAACTTCCAAAGGCCCCAGCAAAGATCAATTCCATCACAATCTCCAGGGTTGGGATACAGGCATCAGAATTTTCTAAGCTCCGCATTGATTTCAATGTGCAGACAAATTTGGGAACCACTGTTAATGAGCAATATGCATGATGGAGACATGTTAGGAAATAGCTGTGAGGTTAGAGGAAAACAAATACAGTCATCAAGAAATGGCAGTAGGCCCGGCAGGATGGCTCACGCCTGTGATCCCAGGACTTTGGGAGGCCAAGGTGGGTAGATGGCTTGAGCCGAGGAGTTTGAGACCAGCCTGGCCAACATGGCCAAACCCTGTGTCTACTAAAAATAAAAAAAAAATTAGCTAGGCGTGGTGGCGCACACCTGTAATCCCAGCTCCTGGGGACGCTGAGGCAGGAGAATCGCTTGAACCTGAGAAGTGGAGGTTGTGGTGAGCCACTGCACTCCTGCCGGGGTGACAGAGCAAGACTCCATCTCAAAAAAAAAAAAAAAAGAAAAGAAAAGAAATGACATGAAATTCACCTGCCTTAGAACAGAACAGGATCTGTGTCTCTTGTTTTATTTGTAATTTTTAAAAGTGTTCATCAGTGTTCAAGAAAAATGGATGAAGAGACAGGGGCACTTTTTTTTTTTTTTTTAATCAACTAGAGTTAAATTCAAGTAATTTTTGAGTGAGGACCTTGAACTTGATGTCTGGGAGTGGGATAGAAAACAAGGGAGTTCATTGTCACTATGGATAAAGCAATTTATATATTTTTGCTTCATAGAATGTTCACATCCATGACCTAATTTTAACTTGCATCTCTGTGAAGTAGGCAGAGAAAGTATTATTTTTTTCTCCCACTTCCACAGATGGGAAAACAGACAGAGTCTCATGATTTACTCAGCATTACAGAGCAAGCTAGTGGCAGGAAGAGGAGCAGAATTTGGTTCTTCAGAAATTTCAGTGGAATGTCCTTCCTCTAAACTGTGTTGCCTTCCTGCCCTTGAAGAGCTCTGTAAGAGTGGGGAAATTTACAATGATAACTGAAACAAGAAAACATGACACTTGGTGAGCCAAACAAAAGAGATCTGCTATTAGGGGAAAAAAATCTAGAACAGATGCCAAGAGACACATCAAGGTGGTGGCAAAGTGCTGACCACCCTGCCCTTGAGGATGCCTCATGAATACTGGATGATGTTAATACACTGATTTTGCCTCCAAATTATATTGGGTTGGTGGGCAGAGGCAAGACCAGTGAGGTCACAAGAAATAATTTTTAGAACCAAAAAACAAAAGTATCCTTATAGTTCTTGTGCTTTGACCAAGAGTTTCAGGGCCTTCTTAAGCAGGTTGTGAGCAGCAATGAGTTGTTGCCCTGGGTTCTATTGTTTTCAAGAAACAGAAATTCCTTGGGTTGACTTAACCACAATAGAATAAAAGGGCAAGTTATAGGCCTTAAGACAAGAATGCAGTCAGGCTTAAGGAAGGACTATAACTGGGAATTTACAAACTGTCAGAACTTAGGGGGGGTTTGTGCTCTGTCCATCTTTCATTTCCTTTTCTCTCTGAGTATTTGTGTTCATCTTTTTTCTGAGGAGTTCCCTCTGCTGCTCTGTTCACAAGAGGGAACAAAGATAGATACTTACCCACAGCTCCCAAGTTCATATTTTAGCTATATGAGCCAGGTCTATCCCCCACACCCCTACTCAAATACAGACTCCCATGGAAAAAAGTATTTGGCCCAAATTGACTCAGAAATCCATCCCTGATCCAACCAACTATGGCCAGAGGTCAGCATCACATTGTGTGTAAATCACTGTGGAAGCCACCTTCTACAGATGGCAGTAAGGTACTTAGAGAGGAGTCATTTTAGCTAAGCATATGCCTCAACTATATCTACCACTCATACTGACTAGGGTGGGTATACTAAAAAAAAAAAAAAAAAGAAGAAGAAGATGACAAATGTTAGCAAGAATGTGGAGAGGTTGAAACCCTTATGTAATCTACATGGTAATATAAGTGTAAAATGGTGCAGCTACTGTAGAAAACAGTTTGGCAGTTCCTCGATAAATTAAATATAGAACTACCATATGACCCAATAATTCTACTCCTGGGTATATACCCAAAAGAATTGAAAATAGATGTTTAAACAAGTGTTGATGGCAGCACTACTTAACAGCCAAAAAGTGGAAACAAATTAAATGTCCATCAGTTGATGAACAAATAAACAATATGTGGCAGAGCCATCCAATGGAATATTATTTAGTCATAAAAAGAAGTGCTTGGTCAAAATAATAATAATAATAAAGAAAGAAAGAAAAAAGAAAATTGCGTCTAGTGATCATGGGCAAAAATAAATAGGCCAGGTGTGGTGACTTACGCCCGTAATCCCAGCACTTCAGAAGGCCAAGGCAGGCTGATCACTTGAGGCCAAGAGTTCAAAACCAGCCTGGCAAACATGGCAAAACCCCATCTTTATGAAAAATACAAAAATTAGCTGGGCGTGGTGGTGCAGGCCTGTAGTCCCAGCTACTTGGGAGGCTGAGGTATGAGAATAGTTTGAGCCCGGGGCTAGGGGAGGTTGCAGTGAGCTGAAATCGCACCACTGCACTCCAGCCTGGGCAACAGAAGGAGACTCTATCTCAAAAAA
This sequence comes from Sapajus apella, assembly GCF_009761245.1. Taxonomy (NCBI): domain Eukaryota; kingdom Metazoa; phylum Chordata; class Mammalia; order Primates; family Cebidae; genus Sapajus; species Sapajus apella. The sequence continues at coordinate 20,582,459 of NW_022436984.1, forward strand.
ATAAATATAAATAAATGAATAAATAAATAGAAGGAGTACTGAAACATGCTAAAACACAGATAAACCTTGAAAACATTATACTAAGTGAAAGAAACCATACATTAAAGGTCACATACATGACTCCATTTATGTGAAATATTTGGAAAATGCAACTTTATAGAGACAGAAAGCAGATCAGTAATTGCCAGGGAATGGAAAAATGGAGCATGACTGCTTAATGGGCATAGAGGCAAAATGTCCTAGACATAGACAGTGGTGATGGTTGCACAACATTCTGAAGGTACTAAATGTCACTGGATTTATACTTTATACTGTAAAATTATATTTATACTGTAAAATTATACTTTACATTACATGTGTTTTAATCACAATAAGAAAATATATCTACCACATAAAAATGTTCTGAGACAGGCTGGGCATGGTGGCTCATGCCTGTAATCCCAGCACTTTGGGAGGCTGAGGCAGGTGGATCATCTGAGGTCGGGAGTTTGAGACCAGCCTGACCAACATGGAGAAACTCTGTCTCTACTAAAAATACACAAATTAGCCGGGTGTGGTGGTGCATGCCTGTAATCCCAGCTAGTTGGGAGGCTGAGGCAGGAGAATCGCTTGAACCTGGGAGGCAGAAGTTGCAGTGAGCCAACATCGCGCTGTTACACTCCAGCCTGGGCAACAAGAGCAAAATTCCATCTTAAAAAAATTAAAAAATGTTCTGAGAAGACTGATTACATTCATTGCCCGGGAGTAGCCACACTGGGAACAATAACAAAATACAGTTGTTCCTCTATGTCTGTGGGTTCCACATTTGTGGATTCAACCAACTGTTGATTGAAAACATTTGGAAGAAAACGTTGATAGCTTCGTTCTGTACTTAACATGCACAGATTTTTTTTTCTTATCACTATTCCCTAAACAATACAGTATAATAACTATTTTCATAACATTTACATTGTATTAGGTATTATAAGTAATCTAGAAATGATATAAAGTATACAGGAAGATTACATAGATTATATGCAAATACTACCCATCTTATATAAAGAACTCAAGCAGCTGTGATTTTGGTGTCAGTGGGGCGTCCTGGAACCAATCCCTCACCTGGATACTGAAGGACAACTGAACATTGACTCATTCATTCAATCAGCAAACATGGATTGAGCATTTAATTGCATGCCAAGCTGTGCCAGGCATTGAGCATATAGGGGATCAGAGGCCCAGTCCCCAGCCTCAGGGGCTGATAGACTAGTGGACCACACACAGGCAAATAGATCATGTCTATTTAATGTGGTAAGTGCTAAGACCAAGATATTCTCAGGGTGTTTTGAGTTCTCCCAGTGAGGTGGCAGAGAGGGATGAAGGGCATTCCAAACAGAGTAAATAAATACACAAAGGCACAGGGATGAGAGAGGATATAGCCAGTGGAGAAGGAGGGTAAATCACGGATAAGCCAAATGGCAGAGGCCCTTGTCTGCTGTTCAAAGGAACCTGGATTTCAGCCAGGAAATGGAGGCCAGTGCCTGAAGGAGCCTCAGCAGGAGAGTGCCAGGGAGGAGATGCAGAGGCCACGACTGGAATACAGTGGGGGAGCAGGAGAACACAGTGTCTTCATAGAGGGGAAGAGAGTGGAGAGAATCAAGAAGAGAACAGCGTCAAGAGTGTCATTTCTTGGCCAGATGCTATGGCTCATACCTATAATCCTAGTACTTGGGGAGGCCTACGTGGGAAGACCACTTGAGGCCAGGAGTTCAAGACCAGCCTGGGCAAGAAAACGAGACTACACGTACATCTCTACAAAAAATTAGAAAATTAGGATTTGGTGGCACACACCTCTAGTCCTAGCTACTCAGGAGGCTGACAGGAGAATCACTTGAGCCCAGGAGTTTGAGGCTACAGTGAGCTGCACTCCAGCCTAAGCAACAGAGTAATACCTTGTCTTAAAAAAAACGAAAAACAAAAAAAGAGTGTCATATCTTCAGCAATGTCAAGAAAGGCAGGAGCTGAAAGTGGCCACAGACTGGACAATGAGAGGGTCACTCTTGTCCTTTGTGTATTTTACTGTCATAGCAGGCTGTGCCTCACCAAGCATGCTTTGGCATCACATTTGACTGGTGATATGGTTTGACTGTGTCCACACCCAAAGTCTCATCTTGAATTGTAATCCCGATAATCCCCATAATGCTCATGTGTCAAGGGAGAGACCAGGTGGAGGTAGCTGAATCTTGGGGGCAGCGCCCCCATGCTTTTCTTGTGATAGTGAGTGAATTCTCACAATATCCAATGGTTTTATAAGGAGCTCTTCCCCTTTTGCTCATTCACTCTTCTCCTTCCTGCTGCCTTGTGAAGAAGGTGCCTCACTTCCCTTTCATCTTCCACCATGATTGTAAGTTTCCTAAGGCTTCCCCTGCCATACCGGACTGTGAGCCAATTAAACTTCTTTCCCTTATAAATTACCCAGTCTCGGGCATTTTTTATAGCAGTGTGAAAATGGACTAATACAGCTGGGAAGGAGAAGAGGCACAGGATGGTAGAGAGGGAAAGTTTGTGTGCTCAGGAGAAATATCAGATGAGCTAGAAAGAGATGGAAGGTATAGGAGAGAGAGAGGAGAACAAAGGAAGCCAGGCTTCCAAGGCTGCAGAGCTTTCAGGAGGGGGTTGCATTTGGACAGGTAGGAGGTAGCATGGCCTCTCAGCTTGGAAGAAGGTAGGAATTCTGGAGGGGAACATATGTTTCTTGGTGGGGCAGAGGAGTGGGTGCATATAAACAAGGGAATTTCAACCTGGTGGCCTCTATTTTCTCAGCAAAGTTCAAAGGGTGGGAAACACTTAGAAGAGCCCCGGTGGGGAAGGGGGGACGTTTGCTGACAGGGACACTAAGAAGTGTTTCCAGGCTGCTCAGCAGCCCACTAGGCTGTGCAGATGATGACTTTGTAGTAGCGCCAATCTGTGTGGGTTGTGATTTTCTCCAGCAGAGCTCAGGAGCCCAGGAGCCCAGATGTCAGAGTGTAGGAAGAACTGCCTGATAGGCTGGGCCAGAGCCAGACAGGAGCAGCAGCAGGACAAGGGCGGAGGGGAGGGAGGGTTTAGGTAAAGCAGGGTGACGAGATGGCCCAGGAAGCATAGGTGAAGTAGAGAAGGAAACGAAGAAGTCAGGGGAAGGTTCTGATGCAGTGACGGAAAAATGGCAGGGGAAAGAGACTACAGGTTTTGAGGAGGTTGAAAATCTAGCACACTGGGAGTTAGGAATGGGTAGGCTGGAAGGTGGGAGGCTCTGATCTGAGTGGGCTGGGGAACAATTCAAAGCAATATGTAATCAAGTGCTAAATAGGCTGGTATGAAATGTAAGTGGGCATAAGTGCTAGGGAGGAGAGCGCCACTTGGGAGGCAGCGCTCAGTGTGGATGGAGGAGCAACCCGGTGCAGTTTGCTGTGTTCACATCTACAGCCTGTGCGGCAACCCTGGTGGGGAATTCAAGGTGACAGTGTAACAAATGGTATCTTGACCCTCAGAAAACCCTGGGTGGATCAAACCTTTCAGAGGACACAGTTTCTTTGGCCTCAATAAAGTCAGAAAGTGAACAATAGGAGAGAATGTGAGGCTTTTCCTAATCTGACCTATGAAATGCTGCAGTGCTCTGTCATTTGTGTCCTTCCTCCCATCTTGCTTACCCATTCACTTCCTGCTTCAAATATCCCTTCATCTGATCTCAACATTTCAAGAAGTCTCATGCATATTGTACATTTCCACAGGACAAGGCCATGAATTAATGTGTTTATTGGGGAGGTGAGGCATGGGTGGGAGAAATCATCAAAATGGTCCTCAGTGAAGACAAGGTTTACAGCTTTTGCTCTGGTCCACTATGAGCCCAAGGCCAGAGAAGTTAAGCCATTGGCCTGAAGTAGCACAGGTAGTGAGTAGCAGAGCTCAGACCAGATGCATGACCCCTAGGGCAGGACTCTTCTCAACACAGCTCAGGGGCAGCCAGATGAGTTTCTCCCCTGTCTCCTTTGTGATTGGTCACTACCTGAGCCTCTGTTTCTTTCATCTCCTAAGCTCTAAACTGGAATGAAGTTTAAGTATCTGTGGGTCTTGCCTATCTAACACCCATTGGCCCTCTTTCTTTTGATCCCACTTTGGCTCCAGAAAACACCACTCACCAATCTGGGCGGCTCCATTCAGCGGTGACCACTGATTATGTGGCCCAAGGTAGGTCTGCTTGTTGCTGTTGTACTAAGTTCCCAGGTCATCCTTTCCAAGCCTAGTCTTAAAGCTGCTTTTCCTTCTTGCCTGTGAGATATTGCATGTCCTTCCAGAGAAATCCCTATGTGTAACTTTGTGTGAGCACGGTCTGGTACTTGGTGCCAAAAAACCCTGGAGGTCCTATATTTGCCATCAAATGAAAACACTGCACACTAAGTCAGGATCTGGAAGCACTGCACATTCTGCCTGTCAGCAAATCTTACCAGCACCATCTTCCAAACATGTCCAGGACTCAGACTGCAGTTCTCATCACTCGCATTGCCACAGCCCTGGTCCAAGTCACCATCACCTTTGGCCCAGACTTTTTTTTTTAAATAGAGATGAGGTCTCCCTCTGTCACCCAGGCTGGAGTGCAGTGACACAATCACAGCTCACTGCAACCTTTTTGAATTCCTGGGCTCAAGTGATCCTCCCACCTCAGCCTCCTGAGTAGCTGGGACTACAGGCATGCACCACTGCATCCAGCCAGACTATTGCAGCAGCCTCCTCGGAGGTCCTGTTTCCACTTGTGCCCTGGAGGTCCTGTTTCCACTTGTGCCCTGGAGGTCCTGTTTCCACTTGTGCCCTGGAGGTCCTGTTTCCACTTGTGCCCTGAAGCCTATTCTTCACAGAACAACCAGGGCATTCTGTTGTAATGTACATGGGACCATGCTTCTCTTCTGTTCACATCTTCCCAGTGGCTCCCCGACCTCAGTTAGAGTAAAGGCAAAACCCTGACTATGACCTTCCCAGCCCACATGCTCTGACCCTGTCACTCTGACCTTCTCTCCTGTTGCTCTCTCTCTGATTCTCTGCCCCAGCCACACAGACACTTTTGCTGCTCCCCCAGCACTCCAGGCACGTTCATACTTTGAGCCTCTGCCCATGCTTTTCCCCTGCTAGAAAGTAAGCTCCACGAGGGAAGTGAGTTTTGTCTGTTTTGCTCATTGCTGTATCCCCAGCACCCTGCAGAATGTGTGGTACAAAATGGGTGCTCACAGCTGGGCACAGTGTCTCACACCTATAGTCCTAGTACTTTGGGAGGCCAAAGCAGGAAGATTGCTCAAGCCCAAGAGTCTAAGATTAGCTTGGGCAACGTAGGGAGACCCTGTGTCTATAAAAAAATTTTAAAATTAGCCAGGCATGGTGGTGCATGCTTGTAGTCCTAGCTACTTGAGAGACTGCAATGGGAGGATGGCTTGAGCCCAGGAAGTCAAGGCTTCAGTGAGCCATCATTGCACCACTGTACTCCAGCTTGGGTGAAAGAATGAGACCCTGTCTCAAAAAAAAGGAAAAAATGTGGGTGCTCAATTAGGGTTTGATGAATGAATAAGTGACCGAATATGAACTAAGCAGCCTGGCAGTTTATCCTTCTTTCCATCATGCCACCCTCAACATACACTTCTGACTTTCTCTGGAATGTCGGGTAGACGCTTTTAACACTTGAGGGATCTGCCTTGTGTTGTTTTCTACTGCAGCCATAAGAAACAATCACTTTGTCAAATGTTTGTTTCTAGGCATGAAACTCAAAGGCTATTTTGACACATACGAAAATAATAATTTTTAAAATCAGAGAGAAGCAAGCAAACCAAAACAAAAGTGCAGAAACATATAAATATGTCTTTGGGGGTATAACCTTTCCTTGGAAGTGTTTCATGTTCCTTCAATACTGCCTTGCATTGGAGAATTCCACAAGTTTTCTATTAATTGCCCTTGAAGGTGTTTGCTTCCTGGAAGAAGCACATGATAAGTTATGGAAACAGAAAACGAGGATATTTTTATAAGAAGCTTGGCCTGAGTTTGGGGCCTGTGGCAAGCATCTGAAGAATAGCCTGTGCCAGCCACAAACCCATTTGAAGCTCTTAGGGTCCCTACTCCTGGGTAATACTATCCCCAAGGTGAAAGGATGTGAACTGAAATGGCCAGAGATCGCTCTGAGATAGATTTTGCTCATTGTCCTCGTACTTCCCACAGAGATTCCCCTAAGCTCAGGAAATTCTATCTCTCTGGTCTCAAGTGCTGCCCAAAATTTAATGATGCAGAAACAGAATTTCCCTGAGCTCTCTCTGACCTCCCCTTCCATTCTCCACTCAACCAGACCTAAAAAACAAATGTACAGAAAGTCTCCTACTGGCCCATGAAAACTCATTTTGCAACCCCCTAAATCTGTTGCAGCAGAATGTTTTAGGCAGGGCTGGCAAAGCTTATCTTCAGTGTTTATCTCATTTCCCTCCCCTGCCTCTTCACCTTTCCTCACCTCCTTCCTCTATCAAAACTCACTCTCAGGACAGGTTATGTCATCAGTCATTTATACTTTGGATTCATTTCAATGCCTGTATTTCCTCTTTTCCAGAGATGATGATGTTTTTGGCCACATTTCTGAGTTTAGGCATCAACTGTCTGGGGAAGAGGAGGATAAAAGGAGCAAGAAGCCTGTCTTTGTAGCTCTGAAATATTACAGTAGCACCAACTACCATTTACTGAACACTTACTGTGAACCTTACTGTGTACCAGGCACTTTGCAAATATTATATCATTTAAATAGTGAGCAGATTAAATGATTTAATACATGTGCTCAGCACAGTGTCTGGCACATAGCAAATATTCAATTCAAAGTGGCTATTTTTAAAAAGTAATAATCTTTATAACAACACTATGAGACAGGTATTACCGCATTTAGTAAAGAAACAAAGTTGAGTGACTTTCCAAACTTGCTCAGATGATAGATACAGGACTAGGATTTAAGTCCAGATATATCTGACTCTAAGGAATATGCTTTTTTCATAACACCATTTGGATTTGACTCTAAAGAAGATGCTTTTTTCATAACGCCATTTGGATTCCAAACCACAAAAGCCTCTGCTTAATCTGCCTACCAGTGAGCATAGCCTGAAACGGGCACATGAGGAACTATGTCCTAAAATGCTTCATTTTTAATAAGACTTTATTTACCATTGACAGCCTCAGAAGAGAGTCCCTCAAGTCCTGAAACGTCAGAGTCAAGCTCCAGCATAAGCCTCTGATTTACTTCTGTTCCCAAGACTGGGCCTGGAAAGAGACCACCTCTGGTTTATTTTCTTTTTCTTTCTTTCTTTTTTTTTTTTTTTTTGAGATGGAGTCTCGCCCTGTTGCCAGGCTGGAGTGCAGTGGCTTGATCTCGGCTCACTACAATCTCCACCTCTCGGGTTCAAGCGATTCTCCTGCCTCAGTCTCCCATGTAGGCATGTGCCACCCGCCTAATTTTTATATTTTTAGTAGAGATGGGGTTTCATCATGTTGGCTGGGTTGATCTCAAACTCCTGATCCGTCCACCTCAGCCTCCCAAAGTGCTGAAATTATAGGCATGAGCCACCACACCCAGCCTGGTTTACTTTCTTCTAGGAGAAGACTCATAGACAGGTGGCTAATTAGTATATAATGATGCTAATCTATGCCCCACCCCTTTCTTATATCTCTGTAGCCCTCCCATACAGGTATTCTCTCTCTGTTCAACACAGCTCACAAGAGAAGCAGGCTGCATGCATGTCCAGATAAGTGAGTGTGTGACTTCCTGCCCAGGGTAGTGGTGACTTTGGTTAAAACTTGGTGTTAATAGGGTCATCCCTGAATGAATCAGGTAGAATACCACCAAAATGAAACCCCCTGATTCCATGTCTAACCACTTCCCAAATTGGAGCTGTTGATTCACAAAGGCAACAGTCTAAGTATATCTAGTGGCTAGAAAAACAACTCAGCCCAGTGCCCAGGCACAACAACACATTCATTCATGGCATTTGTCCTACCAGCCTCTTGGGCGTGGAGGAATATATGTGCTAGGATACAGCCTCCCTCAAATGCTCCCCTGCACATGTGCTGACCACAGGGATTTAACAAAAATTTTTTGTGAAAATGCAATACAGCTTCACCTTTGATTTGGATATTCTGTGTAGTACCCTCTTCAGCTGAGTTCAAAATAAAATCTTTCTAGAAGATATTCCCCTTTGCAGGATGTTTTGCGGCTTGAACATAAACCAGTCTGGGAGGCAAGCTGCATGGTTCTAGTTTAGATCAATTTCCCGGGATCTACCCTGATGGATAGAGTGATGTCTCCCAGCAAGTTTCAGCAAAACTATGGGGACAGCCTGCCCCCTTCCAGACTGGGAGAAAAGTCTAAACAATGTGAGGAAGTCATTTCAAGGCTTCTCCCAGGTTCTGTTCATCAGACATGAAGGCTGATTAGGTACAGATCATCCTTTGTGGTCATTTTGCCTCTAAATCATATAAAGATACGGGGATTTTGTAGTGCTGTCCATAAACAGGCATACTTTAAAAAGTTTTCTTTCCATGTGAGAGAACATTGATTTAAAAGGCTCTTCATTCTTTTTGTTCAGTTTTATCTGTCAATATTCTTTCTGCCAAATCTCATTTCTGGCTCTAATGGGGGCCCACAACTGAGCTGATACTGCAATGACCAGTAAGGTGTTGAGACAGTCTGGCAGCCACGGCACTGCTACAACGGCTGGATCTCTGGTTTCCAGTGTCAGGGTTTCCTGAGTCACCGGCAGGGAAAGACCGCTATGCTAGAGTTCCCTGGGCCCTGAGCAAGACCAAACTGCAGCTTTTGTCCTCCAGGACTCTGATGGCATCAGGACTGTGGGCAGCAACAAGGCTTGCTCAGGTCTGGGCACAGAGCCCAGACAAGGAAGGCTGGAGCAAGGCTGAATGCAGATTAGGGGACAGGCAGGGGATTAGGTAAGACTGGAAAGTATCACTAGAAATCTGTCAGATAGCAAGGGAAGCTTGGGAGCCAGATCAGAGCAGAGTGATAGGTGAGGAGTCCACCTAGGAAGACACTATGTGGAAATCAGAGGCAACCTGTTGAAAGCAAAGCAGGAAAATAGTTTTAAAACAGCCAGTTGATTTTTGACAAAGGTGTCAATGTAAGTCAATAGGAAAAGGATAATCTTTTCAACAAATGGTGCTGGAATAAGTGTTTAGCCATATGCAAAAATGAATCTCCATCATTACCTCATTCCGTACATAAGCTTGAAGTTGATCTGTAAAGGCTGGCCAGACCACACTGGCTTACACCTGTAATCCCGGAACTTTGGGAGGCTGAGGCAGGAGGATCACTTGAGGTCAGGAATTCGAGACCAGCCTAGCCAACATGATGAAACCCAGTCTCCACTAAAAATACAAAAATTAGCCAGGCATTGTGGCACACACCTGTAGTCCCACCGACTTAAGAGGCTGAGGCTTGAGAATCACTTGAACCTGGGGGTGGAGGCTGGGTGAGAGAGCAAGATTCCATCTCAAAAAAAAAACAAAAAACCAAAAAACTGATCTATAAAGGCTAACAATATTAAACTACAGACTTTGACAGAAAATATAAGAGAAAATCAGTGATCATGGGTTTGGCAAAAATTCTTCAAAAGAATTTAAAAAGCACAAAGTACAACAGAATGAATATTCTTAATGCCACCAAACTGTACACTTAAAAATAGCTAAAATGAGGCTGCGCATAGTGGCTCACACTTGTAATCCCAGCACTTTGGGAGGTTGAGTCAGGCAAATGACTTGAGCCCAGGAGTTTGAGACCAGCCTGGGCAACATGGTGAAACCCCATCTCTATTAAAAATACAAAAACTTAGCCAGACCCACTGCACTCCAGCCTAGGCAACAGGAGGGAGACCCTAGCTCAAAAAAAGAAAAAGAAAAAGAAAAGAAAAAAAAGGTTAAAATGGTAAATTTTATGTTTTGCATATTTTACCACAAAACAAACAAACAAACAAAAAACAGGGCATGGTGGCTCACGTAACCCCAGCTCTTTGGGAGGCCAAGGTAGTGAATCACTTGAGGTCAGGAGTTGGAGACCAGCCTGGCCAACATGGTGAAACCTCATCTCTACTAAAAATACAAATATCAGCTGGGTGTAGTGGTGCATGCCTGTAATCCCAGCTGCTCAGGAGGCTTGAGACACAAGAATTGCTTGAACCTGGGAGGCGGAGGTTGCAGTGAGCTGAGATGGTGCCGCTGCACTCCAGCCTGGGTGACGGAGTGAGACTCTGTCTCCAAAAAACAACAACAAAACAACAACAAAACAGATAATGCCTTCTCTTCATTCATCAGGAAAAAAAAAGCTTGAGCTATTTAAAAATCAATAAGTTGGACTTCAAAATTTAAAACTTTTGTTCTTTAAAAGACATTGCTACAAAACTGAAAAGGTGAGACATATAAAAAGCTGCAAAACCTATTTCTGACAAAGGACTTGTTCCAGGATATATAAAGAACTCTTACAACTCTATAAGACAACCTAATTTTTAAAAAGCAGTCAAAAAGATTTTAACAAACATTTCACCAAAGAAGATATAAAGATGGCAAATAAGCAAATGAAAAGGTAGCTTAACATAGTCATTAGTGGGAAATGCAAATTAAAACCTGGAGGAGAAACTAGTACATATCTACTAGAATGGCTAGAATTAGGAAGAATATACCAGCTGGGCACGGGGCTCATGCCTATAATCCCAGCACACTGGGAGGCTGACATGGGCGGATCATTTGAGCCCAAAAGTTTGAGACCAGCCTGGGCAACATAGTGAGATCCTGTCTCTAAAATAAAAATTTTTTTTCAATTAGCTGGGCATGGTAGTCCCAGCTATTCAGAAGGCTGAGGTGGGAGGATCACTTGAGCCTGGGAGGCTTTGGCTTTAGTGAGCCATGTTCAGGACACTGTACTCCAGCCTAGGCAGCAAGAGTGAGACTCCGTCTCAAAAAAAAAAAAAAAAAAGACTATACCAAATGTTGTTCAGGAAGTGGAGCAACTGGAACTCCTCATACACTGGTGGGGATGTAAAAAGGTATGACCACTTAGGGAAATAGTTTGGCCATTTTTCACAAAATTAAACATATACTTACTATATGATCTAGCCATTCTCCACCTAGATATTTACCCTAGGGAACTGCAAACATGTGCACGAAAGACTTGCTCATGAAAGTTCATAGCAGCTTGATTTGTAAACTATGCAATGTCCATCAAGAGTTGAATAAACAAATTTAGTACACCTCTATGATGGGATAGTACTCAGCAATAGAAAGGATTGAACTGTTGATACATGCAACAATATGGACGAACCTAAAAATAATTATGCTGAGTGAAAGAAGCCAGACCAAGAAAGAGTACATGCTGTCTGCTTCCATATATAAAACTCCAGAAAATGCAAATTAATCTGACAGAAAACAGATGATTGGTTGCCTAGGAACAGGATGGGGTGGGGAGTGAGGGATGGGTTACCAAGGGGTACAGGGAAGCTTTTGGGAATGATGGACATATTCATTATCTTGATTGTAACAGTGGTTTTATGGGTGTATGCATGTCAAAACTCATCAAATTGTATTTTTAAAATATTTGCAGTTAGTGGTATGCCAATTATAATTCAATAAAGACTTTCAATAAAAGAAAAAGAAGGAAAAAACCTACACTCTTCCATCAATAGGCAACACAGGGTCATGGCTAGAGCCTGGGCTCCGGAGGCTTCACTAGATTTGGATTCAGGCTCTATGACATGGGTGACCTTGACCAAATCATGTGATCTATTTAAGCTTTGGTTTCTTGATCTGTAAAATGGGAGCAACAACAGTGTTATGAAGATAAAATTATCTGGTATTTGTAAAGTACTTAGAACAGTAGCTAAAGAACAGTCACTGTTGGCTATCATCCTCCTCCTCCTCCTCCTCATCATCATTTGTAAGGCTGCTGATTGAAATGCAAGGCACACAGACAGCTGGTGGAGATCAGAATTCAGGTGGGTGGATAGAATGGAGTATGAGAAGTCAAGAATTCAAGTCAGACTGGCTTACTCAGAAGTCCCACCACCCCAAGGAATGATGTTTTCAGGCAAATTTCTGACTAGCCTGAGGCCAGTCCCCAGGTTTTCCCAGGCTAGAATCTGCAATAGAGAGAGAAGTTTTTAGCCGACACACCTTGTTGCGGTGGCGCCAGTTACATTAGAAGATGGACTCCTCTTTGTCTCTCTTGCCCTGAAGTAATTTCCTGGCAAATCAGAGGGACCACCTGTCAGCACTCCAAAGCTTTTCACTTAACCAGCCCTCATCCCTCATGGCTCGCATTGGATCTGGGTGCCACCTGAGAGGACCACTGCCTTCTGAGCTTCCTTCTGGTCTGGGTAGTTCACAGCGCATCCTCAGTCCCTGCCCCAGAATGGCAACAGACAGCAATAATGCTACCAGCAACTGGCCACTCATGGCAAGGGCTGCAAAATCCGCAGAGAAAAACACAAGGCTTAGGTGGAAATACTAGACTAGTGGGGATGAAGGATGGGGAGGGGAGATGGTTGGTCAGAAACCGAAAAAGCTTTCTCCAGGATCCAATGCAGGGCCAAGTAAGCAAAAATCCCAACGAATGTGGAATCAGCAGTTAGGGCTGTGGTGGGATCCAGCTGGCCAGAAGCCTGGGCCCAGGCAATTTCATTATCTGGGAGAGATTCCTACAGGAGCAAGGAGGAGGAAAAAAGTGGGGAAAGGATCATTCTAATTAACAGCTGCGCTAGGCCAGCGACAGGATCTCTGAGAGGGCTTGCGCCAGAGTCAATGGTGCTGCATGGTAGGAAGTTGTCTCAGCTTGAAAGAACCACAGCAAAGCATCAGGGCTCTCAAGAGTTCATGGCACAGCTGCGTGCAGTGGTTCACACCTGTAATCCCAGCACTTTGGGAGCCTGAGGTGGTGCATCACTTGAGGTCAAGAGTTTGAGACCAGCCTGACCAACATGGTGAAACCCCATCTCTACTAAAAAACAAGCAAACAAAAAAATTAGCTGGGTGTGGTGGTGCACGCCTATAATTCCTGCTACCCAGGAGTCTGAGGCAGAAGAATCACTTGAACCTGGGAGGCGGAGATTGCAGTGAGCAGAGATCGCGCCACTGCACTCCCGCCTGAGCAACAAGAGTGAAACTCCGTCTCAAAAAGAGTTCATGGCTCAAAGTCCAGCTCTACCGCTATACTGGTTATGCTCCTTCTGCCACAACCCACAACCCCCATCCTTCTCTATACTGCTCTGTGCCTGGGTGACTGACCTCTTTAGATTGCATCACCCTGGCTTCTTTGGGTTCTAGCTTCTGCATGGGTTTGGCTATGGGAGGAATGGGAGCGATGGGAGAGGTGGAGAAAAGAGAGGTAGGGATATTTTTTTCCTGTTCCCTCCTTGCTTTGGAGCCTGATCCTGGCAGTGAGTGTCTCTCCAAGACTCTTAAGTCTATTCCCGCGGTTCCACTTCTCACCCCTCATCTCTGGTTGTACTCTTTTCATTCCTTGACCTGTTAGGCTTGGGGGTAGTATAGTGTACATGCACCTGAGAGTAATAATTTTTTTTTTTTTGAGACGGAGTCTCAGTTGCCCAGGCTGGAGTGCAGTGGGGCAATTTTGGCTCACTGTAACCTCTGCCTCCTGGGTTCAAGAGATCCTCCCATCTCAGCCTCCCAATTAGCTGGGACTACAGGTGAGCACCACCATGCCCGCCTTATTTTTGTATTTTTTGTAGAAATGGGGTTTCACCATGTTGGCCAGGCTTGTCTCAAACCCCTGACCTCAAGTGATCTGTCCGCTTTGGCCTCCCAAAGTGCTGGGATTACAGGTGTGAGCCACCAAGCCCATCCTGAGAGTAATAATTGAAGGATACCCTTAGAATGACCCTGTATGGCAGATGCACGTGAATGTATGTTTTGAGCTAGGGAATCTGTGAGTGGTCAACCCAGAGATTTGTTCCTTATCTATGACAAACATCTGAGCCCCTGTCCCATTCCATCCCGTAAAAGACAGACATACAGAGGACTGAGCCCCTGTGCTTTGGGTTAAATGAAGTTTGTCAGGTGGAAGTTTTAGGGGAAGGGTGAAAATGCTATATAAACTGAATGATGTTAGCAGGTGGTTGCAATTTTCCTGCCCAGCCCCCACCACGGGGCTATGCAGTTATGTTGTCCAGCCTGTGGCCACTGGACCATTTCTGTATATAAGGCAGTTCTCCTGTCCAGCCTATTGTCAGGGGACTCTCTCCTCTGTATGTAACCCCTAATAAAACCTCCTGTCTCATTTTCTAGCTGAAGGTCTCTTCTGCCTCTTGAGCCTAGTGCCTCGCCTATTAAGGTTAATAGAGGGTTTGGCACAACAGGTGGTTCCTGCTGTTGCTAGTCTCTGGGTGCCCTATCAGCTTTGCTTGTTTCCTAACCCTGCCTCTGCCTAAGCAAAAACCTCATTAGAACCATTTAGTGGATTTTACTCCTATCAGAACCTGCCTGAGGCAGCCACTGGTTCACTATGTGATCACCTGAGGTCATCAGTCCCTTCCTCATCTCAGGTGGGGATACCTAAAAAGAAGTGTGGGCTGGGAGCAGTGGCTCATGCCTGTAATCCCAGCACTTTGGGAGGCTGAGATGTGGGGATCACAAGGTCAGGAGTTCAAGACCAGCCTGACCACCATGATGAAACCCTGTCCCTACTAAAAATACAAAAATCAAATGGGTGTGGTGGCAGGCACCTGTAATACCAGCTACTCAGGACGCTGAGGCAGGAGAATCACTTAAACTCGGGATCGTGTCACTGCACTCTAGCCTGGGCAACAGAGCAAGACTGTCTCAAAAAAAAAAAAAAAAAAAAGAAGTTGTAAGGACTGTATGAGATAAAGCAGGTAATGAGTCGCAGCTTGTGTCCCAGGTGAGGCCCCAGCAGAGGACCTTTGGGATGGTGATGCGAGGACTCTGTAGATCTAACTTCTTCCACTGCCTCCCGAGCTTTCTTCTCCTTAGGTAAACCCAGTTCGCTCAGGCTGAAGGGAAAGGAAGAACGTTCCTCCAGCTCCTTGTCATGAAGGCCCGGGAGGTGGGAGGGCATTCTGCCAGTCCGGAATGTCAACTTTGCTCTGACAAAGGTCAGCATGCCCAGAATAAGGAAGTACCCGCAGCTGGGAAAGGTAAATCCAAACTTGAAAAGACAGATACTAAGCATTTGAATCAACACGGGACTGCAGCGGGCTTGCAGAGCCCTGTTTATGGGGCAATAAACCATTTAAATGACTCTGTGTTGGAACCCACAGATCTTCTTGAAAGGCTTATCACAGGAACTGCTAGCAGGGCTCCAGGAGGTCTGGAGGGTGAGGTTGGGGTGGCTTTTTGGCTTCTGCTTGAAGCTGCCGGTTCCCCTCCATCACGAACACCATCCCTGGAGAGGCTGCCATGAGGTGGGTACCCTCGGGAAGATCTCAGAGTTCAGGCTAGGCAGCCTGCATCACGGGTACTAAAGGCTGAGTCCGTGTCATTCTGCCTTGTGATGAGGAAGAGAGAAGTTATTTCTTGCTTGGGG
Source organism: Sapajus apella (assembly GCF_009761245.1). NCBI lineage: Eukaryota > Metazoa > Chordata > Mammalia > Primates > Cebidae > Sapajus > Sapajus apella. Next base: position 20,598,042 of record NW_022436984.1, read on the forward strand.
ATATTAGGAGGAATGACTATGGCGTGGTGATAAAAGCACATCATGGATGAGCTGAGTGCGGTGGTGGGTGCCTGGAGTCCCTGCCATTCGGGAGGCTGAGGCAGGAGGATTGCTGGAGCCCAGGAATTTGAGGCAGTAGTTTGCTATGATCATAACTGTGAATGGTCACTGTACTCCAGTCCAGCAACACAGACTCCATCTCTAAAATATAAAAAAAGCATGACATAAACTTGAGTTTGAATCCTGTGTTTGTTGCCTAACCTTGGCAAATGCACTTACCCTCTCTGTGACTCAGTTTTGTTACAGATAGGAATAATAGCAATAATATGCCTAATAGAGTTTTTGTGAGGATTAAGTGAGATTATATATATATATATAATGGGCTTAGCAGAGGGCCTGGCACTTGGTAAGTGCTAAAAAAAAAAATTAGTTATTATCAAGAATGTTATCACTACACTAATCTCTTTCCATCTGGTTACCCTTCTCCCAGCTCCAACAGAACAAGGGTCCATGGGAGACTAAGAGATGATAACTCACCATCTACTTCTGGGAGGGTAATAAACACACCCAAGCACCTCACATTAACCCAGGCCCAGATCAACTCTTGCAGCCCAGCAGAGTCCAGAGGCTGCTGGAGGCAAAGGGCAGAAGCTGGGGAGAGGCCAAGTGGCTGGGTCCAGGTGGACTTCGAGCAGACAGCCGGCAGAACAGTGCCAGTGGCTTCTTTGGGCAGCACTCTTTTTGGGTACTCTCTGACATAGGCCTGGCGAAGCTAGACATGACTAAACATGCCTTTGTAGAAGGCAAAATTGTCAGAGGAGAGTCTTTGTTTTGAAAAATCACCACCACTCCTGGGAAATACAATCTGCTGATGTTAGAAAGCAGCTGTGTAGCAGGAGAGAGGGTAACACCAAGGGAACAGGCCAGCTGGACCCCAAAAGGGTTCCCAAGGCCATAGCGTGCCTTGGTGAATTCTCCCAGGTCTGGGACTACCCCCTATCAGGCTCTAAAACTTAATGTAGTCAACAGGCTAAGCATGGATTTGCCTGTTGGGGATAGACTAACATTAACCAAGGTCATAAAACATTAATATATAGACCAGAATACCAATTATTTTTCTCCTTTTCTCACTCTTTCTCTTTTCCTTGTATTTACTGAATACCTACTATATGCTAGGTAGCTGTAAATAAAAGTAACTACCCTAATAGAGCAATGCATTCTAGTTGGAGAGATTAAAACACAGCCATCTATGTAAATAACAGCAGAGAATAAGAAGCACCAGGAAAGCCACGCAGCAGGGGTAGGCAGGGCTTTTGAGCCAGGATGGAGGAAAAGCATTCCAGGCAAGGGGTCTTGTGAAACAACTGCTCAGCAGCCCAGGATCCCAGGCCTCTGCAAGTCTGCATAGCTTTTCCAGCAGGCTCCCAGTGCAGAGAGATGAGCTATAGTCAGAACAAGGACCCAAGCAAGTGAGGAACTAATCTCAGGTAATGACCCGTCCATGGAGGGCTGCAGTGTCCTCTCACCAGCCAGGCTCTCACCCTGGACAGGGCAAGGATGTTTGTGGATCTAGGCTGCTCCCCACAGCAGTTCTGGAGGGGCTGTCCCATTGTCCTTTCATCTGCACATCCTTTCCCCAGGGTAGCTAATGCAACTTAGTGGGCTGCCATTATGTTTTGCTTGGGTAAAACAGCCAAATTGTTTAACCTCTCTGCACCTGTTTTCTCTTCTACAAAATAAGGATGAGAGCTAGCTTGCAAGGCTCTGGGTTGGAGATAAAGATTCAGCAAAGAAGTGAAGTAACATAAAGCTATCATGCTTGCTAGCAGGAGTTCCATAGACAGTTAGTTTTAATTGCTGTTATTCATATTACATTGATTATTCTGCCCCAGCCTGTGAGCTGTGTCAACACTTAGAGGAACAGCAGTAGAGCATAGGAATGGCACATAGAACGTGGTCTCTGAGCACACAAACAAGCTGTGTGACTCAAATTATTTAAACTCTGTCTGCCTCATTTGCCTCATCTGCATACTGGGGTTACTAACAGACCCTACCTCATGGAGTTGGGGAGGATAAAATGAGTTCATCCATATGAAGCTGGTAGAATGGCGCCTGGCGCCTGGTGAGGGCCCAGATGTCCACTGCTGTTGTGTGTTGCCGTAGAGTGTTTCCAAAGGTGGCTGCAACAATCCGTCCCATCCAAATATGAGGAGACAGAGTCTGTTTCCTTCCCCTTGAATCTTGGCTGGCCTATGGAGTGACATTCTGGGCCCTTGTAACTTCCATTTTTACCTTATAGAAAGCCAGTTTCCACATAAAGAAATCTAAGCTAACTTGCTAGAGAGGCCACATGGAGAGAATGAAACCCCAGAGGATAAGAAACCACTTGAAAAAGAGCACAGGCACCCAGTGGATAGCTGGCACCCACTGCCAGGTATGAATGAGGCTATCTTGCATTTCTCAGATGCTACAGCTGACGTGAAGTGAGGTCAAGATGAGTGTTCCAGCTGAGCCTGCCCAAATTGCTAACTCATGGAATTCTGAACAATAAATGGTTGTCATTTTATCTCCTTAGGTTTTGGGGTGGTTTGTTACACAGCAATAGGTTACTGAAACATATATGTACCAGCATGCATATAAACACACATATAATACATAAATACCTGGCATACATACACACATATACACATAACTTCATTATGTGTTGATTTTCTTTTCTTTTTTTTTTTTTTTTGAGATGGAGTCTTGCTCTGTCGCCCAGGCTGGAGTGCAGTGGCGTGATCTCGGCTCACCACAACTTCCACCTCCCGGGTTCAAGCAATTCTCCTGCCTCAGTCTCTTGAGTAGCTGGCATTACAGGCACGCGCCACCATGCCTGGCTAATTTTTGTATTTTTAGTAGAGATGGGGTTTCGCCATGTTGGTCAGGCTGGTCTTGAACTCCTCTCCGTGTGATCCACCTGCCTCAGCCTCCCAAAGTGCAGGGATTACAGGCGTGAGCCACTGCACCCAGCCTGTGTTGATTTTCTAGTTTCATTCTCATAGGCTAACCTATGGCATCTTGGCATCTCTTTAATATCCTACCTACATAATCAATCAGAGGGAGTTAAGTCAAAGGGTAAAACAATCCAGAAAAAGTGAAAATTCGTAGTCTCTACTCTTGGGAAGCCTACAGTTAAAACGACTAAGGTACCATGAAACATAGATTTTAGAGCCCTCATATTTGCATAAAGTTTTGGACTTTCAAAGAACTATCAGAAACCATATGATTTTCCTTCAAATCATCTAAAAGCAAATAGTTAACACTTTGCTGGATATTTTTTAAGTGCCAGGCACTAATCTAAGCACTTTGCATGTAATGCATAGTGTGGTGAGTTGTATTTTCTGCAGATGACTGCCATGATATTCCCCATCCTGCATGCTCTTCTTGCAACATGATGTTGGCACCATCGAGTGGTGGGATCTATGTTCCCTCCTTTTGAATCTGGGTTGGGCTTTGTGACTGCATTGGCCAACAGAATATGTCAAATGTGAAACTATGTGATTTCCAAGGCTGGACCATAAAAATGCCATGCACTTCTGCCTAGCTCCCTTTTAGAAACTAGCCTCCATGTTGGGAGGAAGCACAGGTCACATAGAAAGACCACATTGTGGATGTTTTGGCTGACAGCCAGCATCAACCACCACACAGGTGAATGAGCAAGCCTTTGAGACGACTCTGGCTCTAGCCCCAGCTGTTGTCTAACTGCCATTGCATGAGAAACCCTGAGCAAGAACCACTGCCTAGGTGAGTCAGTCCCCATTAAATGATTGTTGTTGTTTTAAGCCACCAAATTTTGACATGACTTTTTTTTTTTTGGAGACGGAGTTTCACTCTTGTTACCCAGGCTGGAATGCAATGGCACAATCTCGGCTCACCGCAACCTCCGCCTCCTGGGTTCAAGCAATTCTCCTGCCTCAGCCTCCTGAGTGGCTGGGACTACAGGCATGCACTACCACGTCTGGCTAATTTTTTGTAGTTTTAGTAGAGACGGGGTTTCACCATGTTGACCAGGATTGTCTCAATCTCTTGACCTCGTGATCCACCTGCCTCGGCCTCCCAAAGTGCTGGGATTACAAACGTGAGCCACCGCGCCTGGCCTGACATGATTTTTTATACAGCAATAAATCACCAGGACGCACGGTTACTTCAATGATTATTTCATTGCCTACATCCCCCTGCCAAAGTGTAAGCTAAAAGAAAGTGGAGACTGAGTTTGTCTTATTTACGGCTGTGTCCCTAGGATCTAGTTTGAGTAGATTTCTGTTAAGAATTGGTTAAATGGGCTGGGCGCAGTGGCTAATGCCTATAATCCAGCACTTTCGGAGGCCGAGGTGGGCAGATCATCTGAGGTCAGGAGTTTGAAATCAGCATGACCAACATGGAGAAACCCTGTCTCTACTAAAAATACAAAATTAGCTGGGCATGGTGGCGGGTGCTTGTAATCACAGCTATTCAGGAGGCTGAGGCAGGAGAATCGCTTGAACCCGAGAGGCAAAGGTTGGGGTGAGCCGAGATCACACCATTGCTCTCCAGCCTGGACAACAAGAGTGAAACTCCGTCTCAAAAAAAAAAAAAGAATTTGTTAAATGAATGAACGTAGCATTGATTGCTCTTATGAGCTGCTGGATGAGGTCAGTAAGGCAGGCATTCTTATCATTTTGCAGATAGGAAAACTAGGCCCAGAGAGGTTAAGTGACTTGTCTGAAGTCACACATCCAATAGCTGTCAGAAGTAGCTTAATATCACCCCATGGGGATTAAGTTTCAACAGGAATTTCTGAGGGGACGCATTCAAACCATAGCATGGTCTGAAGCAACAGGCTACCTGTGAGAACAAGTTGGTGCCAGGAAGAGATCTGTGTTCCCAGAGCAAACTATCTTAAGGGAAAGGCAGCTGCAACACTGATGAGGGAAGATGGCATGACTCCTCCTGTCTTGGAAACAGACTGCAGACCAGCAGAGGGGAGAAATGTTCTCCGTGTTCTCATCTATCCCCTTGCCTCTAGCCTTCCCAAATTTGACAGTCTCCATTTTGTTACCAATGGAGGGGAAAATGATAACTAAGATTTCTCTTGAATCTTGGCACCAGAGCTCAGGCTTTTATTAGTAAGCAGTAAAAATGACATTAACCTTGGTAATAAATAAAGTAAATCCTGGTTGGCTCTGAGTTTAATATCACAGCCTTTCTAAGTTAACTTACTAAGTGATTTACTTCCTTAGTGCCTTTAACCCGATATCTGCAGTAGCTGGCCTTCTAGTAGATGCCACTTATCTTACCTTGGGACACGGATCCCAGACAAACCTGAAAATGGGCTTTAGAAACAGTCCATAAAGAGGAAATGTGGCTGGGCACAGCGGCTCATGCCTGTAATCCCAGCACTTTGGGAGGCCAAGGCAGGAGGATCTTTTGAACCTAGGAGTTCAAGACCAGCTTGGACAACATGGTGAAACTGTCTCTACAAAAAATTTAAAAAATTAGCCAAGTGTAGTGGCATGCACTTGGAATCCCAGCTACTCAGAAGGCTGAGGCGGGAGGATCATCTGAGCCCAAGAGGTTGCAGCAAGCCATAGTGGCACCACTGCACTCCAGCCTGGGTGACAGAGGGGGACCCTGTTTAAGAAAAAAAAAAGTAAATGTTTTAGAGGCAGCTTGGGATATAAGAGCAGTGGAGTACGCAGGGTTGTCAGGCCAGCCCTGACTGTGAGTGCGTACCAGTCCTCTGAACTACTTTGAGCCTAAATTTCCCCATCCGTCAAAAAGGGAGTATTGTCACATTAGTATGCAGAACTTCCCCCCTAAAAATAAAATTATATACTAGAACATTTAACTTTACTCCATAAGTACTTACTGAGTACTTTCCATGACCAAATTGAGGTAACAGATCCCCAGTGGAATGCAAAATATAGCCTCTGTTCTAAGGACTTCCCATCTACTAAGGGAGATAAGACTTATACACGTAGAACAGCAGCCTGTGGAGGTGCCTTCATCAACTATCCCTTTCCCTTTAGTCTGATTTTATTTTCTATAGTAGCTACTATGGTTAGGATGTGGGTAAGGGACTTAAAAATATTAGGGGAGTGGAGAAAATGAAGGAAAGGAGGACAAAGAATAAAGGAAAAAATGAAATTGGTCCCTACACATAGTCCAAGAGTTTCCTGGTATTCTGAGGAAGTGGAGGTTCTCCTTCCACCAGAACTATACCTTGACCTTCCTGGGGTACTCCATGCTGACTCAGACTCCCCAGCCACTGAACCCAGGAAGAAAGCTGCAGAACTGAACCTGATAAGTCAGTCCAGAACGCCCATGGAGGGCGGTTTATATAAATTTATCAGTGAATCACCCGGCTGCTCTCCCCATCTCCTGTAGCATCCCAGCCTGGGGGCTGGATTGTGCATCAAGGTTTGGCCAGGTCAGGTGACCCAAAGTGTGTTGCTGCTCCTCTCCTAGCTTCTGGGATCCCTGATTGACTGATACAATATTAGAGATCAGAATGCTTCCCCCAAGGAACACCCGACCTTACTGGATTCCAGCCTTCTTTGTGCATTAGCTTTTGTTTGAGCCTTTCATAAATGATGACAGTGATTTGGGTTCACATACCCTCCTTTTTTGAGCAAACATTTATCAAGCACTTAGTATGTGCTTGAAACAACACACTGTTCGCCAGGCGTGGTGACTCATGCCTGTAATCCCAGCACTTTGGGAGGCTGGGGCAGGCCAATGACCTGAGGTCAGGAGTTCAAGACCAGTCTGGCCAACATAGTGAAACCCCGTCTCTACTACAAATACAAAAATTATCCGGGCATGGTGGTGCGCCCTTGTAGTTCCACTGCTTGGGAGGCTGAGGCAGGAGAATCACTGAACCCGGGAGGCAGAGGTTGCAGTGAGCCAAGATTGCACCACTGCACTGCAGCCTGAGAGACAGAGCAAGACCCTGTCTCAAAAAAAAAAGAAAAAAAGAACACATTGTTCCAAGTTCTTTACATGAATTATCTCAATGCCATAACTCTGCTATTATTATGTCCATGTTACAGATGAGGAAGCTAAAAAATTCTAGTGCAGTTATTATCTATAGTGAAATGCTCCAAAGGGATGTTTTGAAGACTATTGAAGGAATTGAGAAGATTGGAAGGCCAAGATCTGAACAAATGTTTGGCCACACAGTAAATACATGGCAAGCTGGCAGGATGTCATTTTTCTCTAGCTAAAGAGAAATTGACCCAACGGAGGGCCTATCCAGAAAGAATATTGGATTGGGAGTTGTGGAATGTGGGACACAAGGTCTGAACTTGTCACTGAACAATAGACCTTGAACAAGTTACCCCTCTGGGCCTTTCCTTTTCCAGTGAAATAGGGTCTTGGGGGGCTGGCCCTGGCACCCAGGCCGCTTGCCACATATTTACTATATGGCCAAACACTTGCTCAGGTCTTGCCCTTCCAATCTTTGCAACTGCTTCAGTGGTCTTAAGGACGCTGCTTTTGATCCATTTCACTATGGAGAATAACTGCACCAGAAATTTTCAGTTTCCTCATCTGTAGTAGGGGTGAGAATAATAACCTAAGGTTCAATGATGCCACCAGTTACTGGCCCTGGGTTCTGCAGAGCAGCTGGCAGTGGCGTTCCTGAGAAATGAGCTGGCAGTTGCTACAGTTGGGCTCTTTCCCTGAACAGCTGGTGTGGAGAGCAATGCAGGGGGAGTGTGGGGGACAGGACAACCTCTGATACTCTGGCCAACTGCAATGTCTGTTAAGGGTGGCCCAGATGGCTGCTAGCCATTAAGCCATGCCCGTGTGCTTTGCAAGCTGTAGTCTCTCCTTTTGAAGGCCTCTCTCCAGAATATACGGAAAGAAGTTTGTCTCAGTCCACTTCCACACCTGTCCACCTGAGCTGGGCCCTAGACTGAGCCTCTGTCTCCACATGGATCCCATGAGTATCCTACTTCCCAAGGCCAATGTGTGGCTCCTTGCATGGGCTCCAGGACCACAGTGCTTTCTTGAGCAGGCTTTTGGTGGTGCTGGTGGGTGGTGGTCTCAGGGAAGATCACACTCCCTTTCCTCCCACTCTGTCCCAAGCACAGATACAGGATCTTCTCTTATTTTCACAAGATTGTAAGGTTAATACCTTTGAGGCTGAAGTTGTTGGGGCTGGCAAAAGAGAGTTATAATTACAGAAGAAAAACAGCTAAGTTGGAGGTTGCCTTGAACTCTCCTGGAGTCCACCGCTCCGTGGCCTGGGGTGCCCTACTTGCCTTTTAGCTCCAGGCCTGCCAGGCCTGCCATCTGATGGCAGAGCTCACTTAACTCCCACAGAGAGGAAGGCATTTGTTCAGATCTCTCCTACCTGGAGTCCAGGCTCCAACTTTCTGTTTTCCCCAAGAGATAAGAGGAAGTCTTCCCAATGCCCAGGTGACTGGGGTAGGTCTGTCTGCCACTAACCATATGATAGTCGTTTATATTAGCATACATAGCCATTTATTTCCTCTTGTCTCAACCTGTCCATTCCAGAAACAGCTCTGAGCCTTTCCTCTGCATAATGAAAAAGCCCAGTGTTTTTCCCAAAACAAAAAGCAGTCTTTTCCCTTAGGTGGATTTTCCTGCTTCCTCTTGCTAAACAATAAACAGCTGAAGCTTTGGAATTACTGTGTGCCTTGCTTCAAGCCTTCAAACTTGCAAGGCTATCAGGGTCTGACATGAGAGCACCCCACCATATAAGTAATATTCAGACATGCACAATCATATGTGAGCCAGTCACAGATGGAGGCAGAAGATGCCAGTCAGCCTTCGGAAGTAGGTCCTTCCGAGACTCAAGGTTTCAAACTAAGCATACAATTAGAATGGCCTTCCAGTCTTTAGTACATGACTTCATCAGTCAGCAAGACCAAATTACCCCTGTGCTTATTTAGGAAGAAAAAAAAAAAAAGGGCAATGACCTATGAATAAACGCACTTGACATTGAAAATTGCTACATTAAATACCCAGCCCCTCTGCACGATTACAACAGCTCCGGAGCTCTTCCAAATTGTCACCTAGGATGAATATGACGGCAAACAATGCTTTAAAAGTAAGTAATCTGCTCTATAATTATTTTAGCGGCTGCAGCCGCCAGCCAGCAGGATCACTTATGAAAAAGGATGCAGTCGTTCCTTATTAAAAATGCATGAATATATAGTCTCTTGATTGTGGAAATGATCAGCAGACTATCTAATGTAACAAGACTTCACCACAGAAGAATTAATTAGAGTGAAATTGATTAAGGAGAAGAGGCTAAAAATCTATCTGTGATGATTCGGGCTCCTATTAAACTCAAGCATTAATTCTCATATTCTTTTCAAATTAAGAACCTCATCTAAATGCTCCTCACTAATATTCCGATATATCCCACCTTCCTTTAACCAGAGAAAAATGCAGACATTTCTAATGAAAGCTTAAGATCCTGTTCTTGTTGACTCTAAAGCTTCTTCTGTCTTAAGGATTTCAGGAGATTGGAGTTTTTAAAATTATTTTAAATAAAAGATGGGAGGGGGTGGGTTGTAAAACCACCAAATTCATTCTGATCTTGAGCACTGAAGATTTTGTTCCGAGATTTCTCAAAAGCTAAAGGAAGCATGCAACACAAATAATTATGTGACAGCCTCTTGAATTCTCTTTCTCTTGTGGTAACCTACTCCGGTACAGATAAGAGAAGCTTGAAGGGGTCATATATTCCATCCCTTGCCTTGAGACAGAGCTATACCAAACCAGAGACCCATATGTAATTATCTGCCATCTCCTGAGAGGCCTCCGGGGATCAGGACTCCACAACTCCCTTGGTAACGGGATGGAGATCTGGCAGCTAATATATTCCCAGCTCAGAGCTGTTCCTTTCCCTCCTCCTTCTGCAGCCATTTGAAAGATGGGAGGAGAAGCTTCCCCACACCATTGATTTTTCTTTCACTTCTCCTGCATTAGGAGCCCACTGTGGTTCCTGGTTCTTTGTGTCCAGACCGTATTTATAATTCACAGGTCACTGACCTTTCCTTGTTTCTCCAATAACTGCTGTCTTTGCAGCTCTTCTCCCCATCTGCTGCCTTGGGGTTTCTCCTGTGGATGTTAAGGTTGAGTACTTCCTTTGTCTGGGTGAGGACAGGCAGCTAGCTCATGGCCGAGAAGCCTCCCGAGGGCTAGGAGCCTCCTCTGCTCTGGATGCTCCCACCTGGCACTACAGAGCATCCAGAATCACCAGCCTTATCAGCGAAGTGGGGGAGACAGGAGTAAAGAAGCAATACCAAGCCCTTTGTTTTGCTTTGTTTTATCTTGTTTTCTCTTTACCACCCTGAGAGTGGTCATGGTTCCTATTTTACTGGGGAGACTGAGCTGTTCACAGAGGCCTTCAAGCAGCACTATGAGAACAGGAAGCAGAATTTAGGCTGCCTTGGGGAGTCCAGCCAGGCCATCCTCAAAAATTTACCAGGCAGCCGCCAGAGGAGAGAGCACTCCAGGCAGAGGCAACTGCAATAGGACATCTGGGAACAGCATGAATGTGGCAGCTTCATCTTCCTGAGCCTACAAGGGAGGTCCCATTTAGATTTATGAGAAAATATCCATGGTGTCCCCTCTCCACACAGCCCTACTTGCTGGTCTCAACTGCTTCATGCATAGGTGGGGACATGTCTGTGGAGGGAGGATCTGGGGTAGATATGGCACCATGGAGCTTAGGGAGTAAAGTCACTGAGGTGCAGCCATATGACCTACATCCTGCTCTACCACCCACACCTCTATCCCCATGCTCACCATACATGACTTTGAATGATAAGGGAGGAATATGGAGAGGTGACAGGGGCCTGTCTCTTCTCTCAGGAAGCTCCTTCACTTCTATGTAAATTTATGAATGCAAATTGCTTTGTGGGGGCAGAGACCCTGAAGCAGCCAAGCCCCAGATGCAAATAATTATGCTGGTGGGAGTGGGGGTGTTCACTCAAACTCCACCCATCCACTGAGCCTAGGATCCCAGGCTCAACCAAAATGTCCCATGCCCTGCACACACCGCCATGGCCAGTCCTCTTCTCTTCCCCTTCTGCCCTTTTTCACTCGATTTGTCTCCCATCTGTTCCTCAATTCAGTTATTAGCAAATTGGTTCTCAGAATCTACCTGGGACTTTAACTTTGTCCTTGGTACTAAGGAGCTTGCAAGAAAGAAACATGTGATTCCTGTCCTAGAGAATGTCACAGGTTGCAGAAGGGTATCATTAACTCAATCAAAGCAAGTGAAAAACCACAATGAATAGTATATCATAAAGTATTAAATTGAGTGCCACCAATTTAATGTTTAATGAAATCAGAGAAAGGAAGAAACCCTTGGGAGGGAGGCTGGGGTGATCAGAAAGGCTGCTGGGATCAGGTGGTACTTGAATTAGGTCTTGCAACTGAGTTGGCATCACATTGATTAAGGAGAGATAGGAAAGATGCCAGTGAAGGGCAGGCCTGAGCAGACATAGGCTGGAAGGCACATTAAGGAACCCTTCAGCCTGGCTGGAGGGTAAGGTACTTGTTGAAGAGTAAGAAAAGCCAAACTTTGCAAGACCTTGAATGCTAGGTGTAGGGGTTAGGATGTTAGCTTAGACAGTTGATTCCAAAACTTCAGTGTGCTGCAGAGGAATGCTGGTTAAAATGAAGGTTTCCGGCTGGAAGCGGTGACTCATGCCTGTAATCCCAGCACTTTGGGAGGTCAAGGTGGGCAGATCACTTGAAGTCAGGAGTTCAAGACCAGCCTGGCCAGCATGGTGAAACCCTGTCTCTACTACAAATACAAAAATTAGCCAGGCATGGTGGCTGTTTGGGAAGCTGATGCACAAGAATCACTTGAACCTGGGAGGCAGAGGTTGCAGTGAGCCAAGATAGCGCCACTGTACTCCAGCCTGGGAGATAGAGTGAGACTCTGTCTCAAAAATAAATAAATATGGCAGGCGTGGTGGCTCATGCCTGTAATCCCAGCACTTTGGGAGGCTGAGGCAGGTGGATCACAAGGTCAAGAGATTGACACCATCCTGGCCAACATGTTGAAACCTCGTCTCTACTAAAATACAAAAATTAGCTGGGCGTGGTGGCACATACCTGTAGTCCCAGCTACTTGGGAGGCTGAGGCAGGAGAATTGCTTAAACCTGGGAGGCAGAGGTTGCAGTGAGCCGAGATCGCACCACTGCACTCCAGCATGGTGCCTAGCAACAGGGCGAGACTCTGTCTAAAAAAATATATAAAAAATGATAAGTAAATAAACAAAAAAATTAACCGGGTGTGGTGGTGGGTGCCTGTAATCCCAGCTACTTGGGAGGCAGAGATTGCAGTGAGTCCAGATCATGCCATTGCACTCCAGCCTGGGCGACAGAGCAAGTCTGTCTCGAAAAACAAAAACAAGATTCCCTGGGGCATTTTAAACAAGCACTCTAGATGACTGATGGTGGCCCACATATGTTTGCTAGGTCTTCTTGCATCTTTGTCCGTCCTATGCAGCTGGCGTGGCCTGTGGGTAGAGCCAGGACTTTGTTTGCACCATGGAAACTCCAGAGCCACAGAGGTTTCACCAGTCTTGGCAAGGATGTTAAGCCTTGTATCCTAGGAACCCAGAGACTGGGCAGGAATTATTTTGACTCTGCTGTAGCCAAAGTGAAAGCAGCCCTGATAAAAAATATTAGAGTCATTCTTTTAGAAGAGTCAGGAAGGTGCCTCAGACCCTGGCACCATGTGGGGCCTCTGTTACATTTTCCTACTTATTAAAAGTGTGGCAAACAAGTAAGTTTCATGAAGATTTATTTTTATATGATAAAAGTGTTCAGCTCTAGGCTCCTTTATTTTTTATTTTATCTTTTGATATGGAGTCTTGCTCTCTCATTCAGGCTGGAGTGCAGTGGTGTGATCTCAGCTAACTGCAACCTCCGCCTCCCGGGTTCAAGTGATTCTCCTGCCTCGGCCTCCTGAGTAGCTGGGATGGCGAGCGCCATCATGCCCAGCTCATTTTTGCATTTTTAGTAAAGACGAGATTTCACCATGTTGGCCAGGCTGGATTCAAACTCTTGACCTCAAGTGATCTACCCACCTCGGTCTCCCAAAGTGCTGAGATTACAGGTACAGGTGTTAGCCACCATGCCTGGCCAGCTCTAGGTTCCTTTAAACCTAGAGGAAGGTTTAAATAGCCATTTTTTAAAAATAGTCATTGCCCCTTAGCACCGATACAGACATTGCATCCCAGATGTGCCCTTTAATAAATGTGTTTTATGGCAAGTTACTTGCTGTCTCTATTAAATTCTGTTAAACTTTTCAATTTTTATTGGAAAATTTTAAACCTAGAAAAAAGTTAAAAGGATAATACAGGAAAACCAGTAAATCCTTTATCTAAATTCACCAAGGGTTAACATTTCACCATTTGCCTTATTTCTTTCTCTCTCTCTTCATATGTATGTATATATGTATATGTGAATATATTTTTATATTCACATATACATATGTATGCATTTGCTAAAGTATTTGAAAGTCAAAGATATCATGACACTTAAATACTTAAGAGTAAAAAGAGGCCAGGTGTGGTGGCTCACACCTGTAATCCCAGCACTTTGGGAGGCTGAGGTGGGAGGAGCACTTGAGGCCAGAAGTTTGAGACCAGCTTGGGCACCATAGTGAGACCTCATTTCTACTAAAAAATTTTTTTTAGTTATCTGGGCATGGTAGCACATGGCTGTAGTCCCAGCTACTGGAGAGGCTGAGGGGGAAGGATTGCTTGAGCCCAGGAGTTGGAGGTTTGCAATGAGCTATATTACATCACTGCACTCCAGCCTGGATGACAGAATGAGATCCTGTCTCAAAAAAAAGAACAAGGACATTCTTCTTATAATTTCTCTTTTAACCACAATTTCATCACACTCAATAAATTTGACGTTCATACAGCAATATTAGCTAATGTAATAAATATATTTAGATGTCCCCAATTCTCCCAAAATATCCTTTATGGCTTACAGTATTTATTTATTTTTAGAAACAGGGGCTTACTCTGTTGCCCAGTCTGAAGAGCAGCGGCACTGTCACAGCTCACTGTGGCCTCACGCTCCTGGCCGCCAGCTATCCTCCCACCTCAGTCTCCTGAGTAGCTGGGATAAAGGCACACACTACCATATCCGGCTAAATTTTTTTTTAGAGATAGAATCTCACTATGTTGCCAGGTTGGTCTCGAACTCCTCTCGAATACCTCAGCCTCCTGAGTTACTGGGATATGACTTAAAAAAAAAAATCCAGTATACAACAAAGACTTGAAACCAGTTTGTTTAATTGTCATGTTTCTTTAGTTTCCTCTAATCCACTATCTTCCAATAGTAAAGCACCATCTTCCAGTAGTAAAGCACTATTGGAAAATAGTTTGAGTTTGAGGAGTTTGAGACCAGCCTGGCAACACTGTGAGATTCTATCGCTAAAAAAAAATTTTTAATTAGCCAGATATGGTAGTGTGTACCTTTATCCCAGCTACTCGGGAGACCGAGGTGGGAGGATAGCTGGAGGCCAGGAGTGTGAGGCCACAGTGAGCTGGGATAGTGCCACTGCTCTTCAGAACAGCAGGACTAGAAGAGTCCCGCTGCCTATGTTGGTTGCTTGTTTTTCATGACATTGACATTTTTGAAGAGTCTAGGGATAAGTTGTCTTGTAAAATGCCTCACAATCTGGATTTGTCTGATTCGATCAGGTCAGATACATTTGGGCAAGAACATGCCATGGAGGTGAGGCTGTGCCTTCCCATCACACCAGGTGGCACGCCGTGTCTGTGTCCCGTTAGTGGTGATGCTACATTGGATCGATAGGCTAAGGTGCACACCATAGATTTTGACACTAGGTTACATTTAACTAAGCACTATGCAACTCTTATTAATCAATGTAGTCAAATTATAAAGTTGTTGAGGGTGAGAACTAAGGCTTCGCCTTTGGCAAATAGTGCTTTACAGTTTACAAGACTCTTTCATACAGATTACCTCATTTGTTCATCAGACACCCCGGAGGGAAATATTTCACCTCCGCTGCACAGGAATGCAGGATCTCACTGTGCTTTGGAACCTGACATTGAATCATAAATCTACCCATTAATAAATGTGTCTTATGACAAGTTACTAAACCTCCCTATTAAACTTCTGTTTGCTCAACTGCAAAATGGGGATAATAATATCTTCCTCCCAGAGCTGTTATGAAGACCAAATGAGGGTAATGAAAATAAAATGCTTGCCACAGTGCTTAGCACATAAAGAATACTCAAAAAATGCAAGTGCTGTGTTTATAGAGCTAAACATGTTGTACATACACGTCCTCAACATGAATGTAGACACTGATGTACAGGAAGGTCAAAGTCAGGCCTGTGGCCAACTCAGCTGACTAAATAGCAGAACCCAGATTCAAAGCCCCATCTGCCTGACTCCAAATCCAGGTCCCATGCTCATTCTCTACACAATACCACCCTGCTGGTGATAGGCCAACCAGTGTTGCCTTGTATGAACCATTTGGTGAAAATCACTTGAATAATGTGTATAAAAATTAGATTAGATTTAAAAAAAAAATTTTTTTTTTAGATGGAGTCTAGCTCTGTTACTCAGGCTGGAATGCAATGGCACGATCTCGGCTCACTGCAACCTCCGCCTTCCTGGTTCAAGAGATTCTCCTGCCTCATCCTCCCAAGTAGCTGGGATTACAGGCACATGCCACCACATCTGGCTAATTTTTTATATTTTTGGTAGAGACAGGGTTTCATCATGTTGGCCAGGCTGATATCAAACTCCTGACCTGAAGTGATCCGCCCGCCTAGGGCTCCCAGTGTGCTGGGATTGCAGGCATGAGCCACCGCCCCCAGCCAGACTCGATCTTATTTATATCTAATTTCATATCTTATTTACACCTAATTTCCAGAAGCGTGAAGTAAGGCCCTACTTCTCTGATTATACAGAGTTGGCCAAAGGGCCCCATGCTGATGCCTCTTCTTCCCAGAAATCAGCCTGTATGCTGCCCTCAGCTCATAGCTGTGTGTTACTTGGCAACCTCACAACATACCCAAACTCACCACATCGAACAGCAATCACTGTGTATCTGGGAAGCAACACATTGTGGCTGGACGGTACTGCACAGCTGACCCTAAACGTTCCCCTGTCCTGCCCTGCTCCTTCAGGGTCTTTGGTCTCAGTAGGGGCAAGACTGGAGAATGGTCCTTGGTCAAGGTCCTTTGTTTAGGGGCTCAGGACAGGCAGAGGTCTCTGAAAGTCCCCCCAGGTGTTTTCATTGGAAGTTCCCATTCCTACTTTCTACTAAGTACCCCAGCCCCAACCCCAGTCTACATAGGGAAAATCCACAGCAGCACTAAGCCATCATTTTGAGTCAAAGGTCTTCATCCCCTTTGAATGACAATGGGTCTAGTTAAGAATTAATTCCACGCTGGGCTTGGTGGCTCACACCTGTAATCCCAGCACTTATGGGGGCCAAGGCGGGCAGATCACGAGGTCAGGAGTTCAAGACCAGCCTGGCCAACATGGTGAAACCCCGTCTCTACTAAAAACACAAAAATTAGCTGGGCGTGGTGGTGCATGCCTGTAATCCCAGGTCCTTGGGAGGCTGAGGCAGGAGAATTGCTTGAACCAGGACCGGGGAAGCGGTGGTTGCAGTGAGCTGAGATTGCGCCACTGCACTCCAGCCTAGGCAAGAGAGCAAGACTGTCTCAAAACAACAACAACAAAAAGAATTAATTCCACCCAGCTGGGATTGTGAAATGTGAGTTTGCTGTTCAGGTGAGGTCAGAGGTCTAGGGAAGGAAAAATCACTTCTATCCACGGTTTCACAGAGGAGATGGGCCTTGGGGAAGGGGAGTTGGGTAATCAACTAGGAGGAGGAAGGCATTTCTGATTTGAAGGAGTGGAATACAATCGTGTTAGTAGAGGCACAAAAGTAGGGTAGCAAAAGGCCTGGTCAGGGAACTGAGAGGTGGCATCTGCAGGGAGGAGAGGGAGGAGCCCCTCCCTTCCAGACAGAGCTGACCGGGGCTGTAGAGCGGCTAAATATTTCATTGTTGGAAAATTGGATATGGCCATGGTGCTTAGGATGTAGACTCTAATTTCATGGCTGGGTGTACCCAGATGGCTGATTAGGCTGCAGGAGAGATGCTGCCTCCCCATTCCTGGCTTCCTGGCCATAGGAGGGTGCAGACACTGACCTTTCTTTCCCTATGAGGTCAGCAGGCGTACGTGTTCTGGGTCTGGGAAGATGAACAAACCCTCCACCCCAGCCAGACCCTGTTGCTTCACAGGTCCCAGACCCACCTCGGCTCCAGTTATTCAGCGGACATGCATTTCACACCTACTACATGTCAGCTATCATGGTGAGCACAAAGGAGATACAGATGTCTCTGCCCAGGGAGACAGCATAGGGAAACAGACCCCCTAACAGGTATCTAACTGAGGAGACCACAAATGAAGTGCTGGGTCTGAGCTTCACAGAGGAGGTGCTCCCTGTGCTCATGCAGTCCCTGCAGAGAGGAAGGGGAGGGCTGCTAAGCAACACTCAGCGAGGACTGACTTCTGGCTAGGCCCTGTGCTGGGAATCCTCAGTTACTGTCAAAAGGAGATACCATACCTGCTAATTGCATAAACTAACGGCATTCCAGCAGGAACATGTACAAAAAATACATGTGAAAGAACTTCAAACCATGAGGACCATCTAGCAGTTTGGAGAGGCTGGCACATTCACTGGAGGACCAAAGGGGGCTGGCAGGAAATAAGCCTAGGAAGGTGGATGGGCTGGGGCTTTGCATGTCAGAATAACACGTGGATTTTTTCCACTTGGCTTTGGGAGGCTTCTGAAGGATAGTGAGTGAAAAGGGCAGGGCTGAGTGTCCTCTTTCCCTTTTCCATCACAGTGGCCTCTCTGGCTCTGGCCTCCAGATCATAATAATTCCCCATCATATCAACAAATATGGATTACACACCTTTACTGTGAGCCAGGTACCTTTCTGGGCACTGGGGAAACAGCAATGAACAAGACCAGGGTCTCATCTCACAGAACAATGGAGGAGGGAGCAGTGGAGGGAGACAATCACCTAGTAAGCAAATACATAAATACAAGACCATCTCCAGTAATCATAAGTGCCCTGACAAAATGAAAACATAGAAATGGGACAGTGAAAGGGGAGGGGAAGACACTTGAGAGGGGACAAACAAGAAAGGCCTCTTGGAAGAGACGACATTTGAGTTGAGACTTGAAAGGTGAGGGGCGGAATAGGAGCAGATATGAGGAAGGGTATTTCAGAAGGAGGCGCAGGCACTTGCAAAACCCTGAGGCAGGAACCATTTGAGTGGGTTCGAGAAATATGAGACTGAGTATGTCCGCAGCAGAGTGGGCTGGGGAGGGCGTGAAGGAGGCTAGGAAGACTTATAGACCAAGGTGAAGTTGGAATTTTATTGTTCAATACTCAGCTCAAGGCTGGGCATAGTGGCTCCTGCCTGTAATCCTAGCACTTTGGGAGGCTGAGGTGGGCACCACAGTTTCCTTTCCTGGGGTTTGGGAGAAATACTCAGGGAATTTGGTGCCTGGGCATTTTCAGAGTTCTTGCTTTACAGAAGACATGGTTTTCCAGTCTCCCCTCTAGGCAGAAATGGTAATATTGAGGTGATCACCCTGGCAACAATAGGGTAGGGTCCTTTCTGGGCTGGAGTGTTGGAACTCAGAGAGCTTTCTGCATGCTCTCATATCAACTTAATCCTTTTTCCTCAAAGAGGAAGCCCCCAGATGAATCAGGTACATATGTGCTTCTAAACAATATCCCCAGGGGTGAGAATGATACCCCCCTGAGAGAGGACTCCGGACTGCTGGAGGAAGGCTGATACAGTGAATAGAGAAGGGCTTTGGAATTAGGCCTTGGGCGTGTTTTTGTGGGTTATGATGATCATTTACTTCTGTGAATTCTTGTTTCCTCTCCTCTCCATGGAGCTACAGTTGGTAAGGATACAGGGGTCTCAGGACAGGGGGTTGGGGGACATGGTCAATTTCTTCCATTTCAAACCCTTTCCTGAAAGTAGGTTAAGTTCTTAGAGAACAATGACATCCCTGAGCCACAGAGGCTGCTCCTCCCCAACAGCCAGGCAAAGAGCCCTTAACATCAGACAAAGCCTGAGCTGATTCCCGAGGGAATAAGCAGGGAGAGGCACAGCATGGGGCAGCCAGAGGGAGCAGTCCCAGCGTCCCAGAGCTGGAAGGGAGGAAATGCCAAGGCCACACAGGACAGATGGCAGATGTCTGGAGAACGTTTTCAGGGACAGATTCCTTCCACTTCACCCATGAGCCGCTGCAGAATTTCATCCTCTTGGCAGCCAACAGGGTCCCTCTTTCTCTGAACCAACCCTTCTATTGCAGGGCCACCTCTAAGCCATTCCACCAGGGGCAGGGAGAAGACATGCCTAAAGCCTGGCCTGGTGAGTCCTCAGAAAAACTAAGTCAGCACAAATCATGCACTCTGAGCCACAGACTTTTTTTTTTTTTTTTTTTTTTTTAACGACATAATCTCTTTCTGTCGCCCAGGCTGGAGTGCATTGGCCCAATCTCAGCTCAATGCAACCTCTGCCTACTGGGTTCAAGTGATTCTCCTGCCTCAGCCTACTGAGTAGCTGGGAGTACAGGGACACGCCACCGTACCCAGCTAATTTTTGTATTTTTAGTAGAGACGCGGTTTCACTGTATTGGCCAGGCTAATCTCAAACTCCTGCCTTCGTGATCCACCCGCCTTGGTCTCCCAAAGTGCTGGGATTACAGGCGTGAGCCACCACGCCTGGCCAAGTCACAGAATCTTGAGCCCTTTCAACATCTCTGCTCTTTTCCCCATCAGTGGCTAGACTGGTGTTTGTCCTGAGAATGAAATAGGAGTAGGTCAGGTGCCTGCAAGGTGGTTTCTCATGCCCTAACCTATGGACCATGGGAGCTAGAGAAACAAAGATGGCTGAGGTATTAGACCTAGAAAGTCCAAGGACTGGCCTCAAAAATGAACTGGACTGCCCACAGTGGTTCACACCTATAATCCCAGCACTTTGGGAGGCCAGCACAAGAGGATGGCTTGAGCCTAGGAGTTCGAGACCAGCGTGGGCAACAAAACAAGACCTTGCCTGTATTAAAAAAAAAAAAAAAGAGCCGAAGATCAGGACGAGAGCAAATGGGCTGGAGCCTGCAGAGGATGGCAAGCAGGTCAGTACTGGAAGGAGACTTGGGAAACCTGGCAGATGCTATGCTAGGCTAGGCTTGCAGCAAGAGCCCAGCTTCATGACTGTACCAACCTGGAGGTAGGAGGGAGAGGGGGGCTGATGAGGATGGGACCTGGTTAGGCTGCAGTCCAGAGGCTGCGCTGCGACCTGAGTCAAAGGCAACACATGCTCCTGAAGTTCAGAGAAGGAGGCAATTTGTGTTGGGCTGTTTATCAGCACCTTCTATCCCTCTAAAACACCCGGGCTGGGCCTGGTTTTCTTGCCTAGTTCTCTCTTGCTTCCCTCAGGGAGTCATGGAAACAATTAGGGGTGATAGAGAATAACTTTGTAGCCACCCTATTCCCTTAGAGAACCTCCTCCCACTTTTCCATCCTCCTATGGGCATTTCCTAAAGCCTAGCCTAGAGGTGACAAGAAAGGAGAGTGTTTTTCTGATTTCACCTAGCGGAGCACCGCTCCTAGCCAAAGCTCAAGATGAGGCAGAATTTGAGGCCATGTGTGTTAAAGAGTGCAAATTCATCCTCACAAATTTTTCAGAGATTCCATCTAAAGCATCCTTAGGCTGAATAATGAAGAATTCAGTTCTCGTCCCCACCCCCTCTCTCTGCCTTTCTCCACACACATACCCTCCCCCGCACCCATTTCAGAATCTTCTCTTTTTCTGCTGCCTTCTCCTCCTCCTCCTCCCTCACCTCCTTTCTCAGCAGGAGCACACCAGGACAAGAAAATGCTACTACAGGAGACTCCCGGCCACAAGAACTGGTTTCTCAGAATGAGTCGTTAATGTAGACCTGGCCAGAAAGTCATTGCCACGCTGAGCACATTTCTGTCTCACCATGTCTAATGTAACCCAAGAAATAACAGAATTGCATCTAGTGGACTTCACCCAAACTGTGCTCTGGGTTGCCTTGGGGAGCTGGTTCTGCTGCTTCAGGCTAACTCACTTCTTGTGGTAGGGGGCTGCTGATACGGTCAGTTTCCAGGAATCAGCTACTGGGGGAGGGGGTCGGGAGTGGGGGGGGAAGGCCGTGGGAGGGTGTAGGAAAGGGCACCTATATAATGTGGATTCATAAATGGGCTGCAGAGAGACTAGAAAGACTCTGAAACTAGATGCACAAGTTTGTATTTTTTGTCTGATTCTCAAAGGATTCAGAGACCCTCAAAATGCTTACTTGTATTGGGTGGTAGATAAAACAAGAAATTGAAATGTTTCTTTTTTCATTTTTGCTCCCCAGTAAGTTTGAGTTTTATGCAATTTCTTGTATAAGAGGAGAGCCCGAGTCCATGGAAATTAAGGTTGAACATCCTGAGTATGCAGTTCCTTGGACAGCCACCAAGAAAAGACCTAAGCAGGAGACATGATGTCACCTTTGGGGAGGAGACTCTTCAGCTATCTGGCATGAGAGGAGCAGGAATAAGGAGGATCACTGGCCTTGAACCCCCAAGGAGAGGCCAAAGCGCCTCTCTGGGACCCAGTCCAGGCTTTGTCTTGAATATGCAGCTCCAGAAGAGATGCTGTGCAGATCAAGCTGCCAAGTCCTGAAGGCCCTGAGGGAGAACCCAACCCCAAGCAGCCCAGATGATATCTGGGTATCCTGTGCCCTACCCACGAAGATCAGAAGCCTGAAGTCGAGAGCTCACTGCAGAACCAGACTAAAGACAGCTTAAGGGCCACTGAGCCCAGCCTTCCTGACCTCCCATGGAAAGGGGAAGAGAGAAAAGGGCCTCCACTCATCAACCCACCAGCTCCTGAGTCCCTTTAGCCCTTGGCATGGTAATTAATGGTCAGGAAGTTATGCATCAGCCTCAGCAAGCTAACATGGCAGGAGATCCCTCCTGACAGCAGAGCTAATAAGAAATTTGCTAATGCAATTTATCACTTTAAAAAGCCATATGTCTGTGGGGATGCGCACTTCTGCAGCAGCTAGTGTAATTGTCGGAGCAGAGCAGCGAGCAGCTCTCAGAAGGGGGTGAGGATGATGTCTTCACTAAATCAGTGGTGCAATGCAGCAGGCGAGGGGGCTGGGATGAGGGGTGTGATGCTGGTTGGAGGGCCCCCCTCAAGCTCCCAGGAAGCCAGGGCTGCAGGCCAGTTCTGGGGCCCCATTAAACGCCAGAGGAGCCCGAACTCCAGCCCCTGCTGCCTTTGAGCTGCATGAATCTGCGCATCGGTTCCTGGCACAGCGTTAAAATAAGAAGCGACTCTGTCTGCAGTGATGACTGATCTGAGTCTCAACCATTGAGTTTCAACACACAGGACCCCACTCCAGCAGCTCCTGGGGGCAGGGCTGATGTCATGTGCACATTTGCTCTTTCCCTCCCAGGCCCCTGCAATAACTTCATCTCCCCCCCCCACCCAAGAGCCACTGGTCCTTAGTCAGAGTCAGGGAAAGAGGGTTAGAAATCCACCTCAGGCCCAACGACAGCTCTGCTCCGTTTAGACAAAAGGCAAATTGCTTTGAGTACCCAGTGTTCGGCAAAAATAAAGAGTGGTTTCTGCAAAGGAGAAAAACTGCTGTTGTGGGATTTTGATTCAAACACTCAATTGCAAACCATTTTTCCCAAAGCAAATTGATAGAGAAGCAAGTAAAACAAGTGCTCCTTCTGGGAATGGAGTCCAGGGCTGCTGAGAAGGCTGTGGGAAGGAGTAAGAATATCCACGTGGCTGTTTTCTGGAAGATTCCCCACTCTCAGTTATCTGTGGAATGAGAGGGGCTGGGGAGAGGGATGAGGTAGGGCAAGCCACCACTAACACCCAGAGAAACATTACACCCGGTTTCCACCAACTAAATTTCCCTCTAAAGCAAATTTTGACCCTAACTGTCTTCTGTCCTTTAAATTAATGCTTCTGGTTTGGTTTGGTTTTGTTTTGTTTCCCAGGCTGGAGTGCAATGGCGTAATCTTGGCTCACTGCAGTCTCTACCTCCTGGGTTCAAGCGATTCTCCTCCTTCAGCCTCCTGAGTAGCTGGGATTACAGGGGCCTGCCACCATGCCCATCTAATTTTTTGTATTTTTAGTGGAGACAGGGTTTCATCATCTTGGCCAGGCTGGTCTCGAACTCCTGACCTCAGGTGATCCTGCTGCCTTGGCCTCCCAAAGTGCTGGGATTACAGGCGTGAGCCACCGCACCCGGCCTAAATTAATGCTTTGAATTTTGCATGAAGACACTGAAGGAAGACAAAGCACAAGGACCCAAGTAATAATCAATCGCAAGAAGAAATCCCATGCTCGGGGCCTGAACAGCTCAACATGTGTATGTAAAGCCCCACATTGCCTTCGTGTTTAAGGCCTTCTGCTCAGCTCATACTGATGGAAAGGGCCAGGGGGAAGTATAGCCTAATGACTCCCTAAAGGATAGCTTCATGAATCCCAGCCTTCAGGACGAGGGGAGAGGACTGACAACAGGAATCGATACGATTTTTTAAGTGAGTCCAACCTTGTGGGAGCAGAGTTTTACAGCAACTCCCAAAGTCCCCTGTGAAATGAGGCCCACCTAGGGTCCCAGGGACCCCTTTATGTGCCCTTTAAAATATGCTTTAATATAGAAGGTTCTATCCTTTAATATTTATTTATTTTTAAATTTCCCTAATCCTCCTCCCATGTCTATTTTTCCAAATCAATCTTTGTTTTTTTTTCTCTCTTGAGACAGGGTCTTGCCTTGGCACCCAGGTTGGATCATGGCTCACTGGAGCCTCAACCTCCTGGGCTCAGGTAATCCTTCCAGCTCAGCCTCCTGAGTAGCTGCAACTACTGGTGAGGTGCCACCACACTTGGCTAATTTTTTACTTTTTGTAGGAATGGGATTTGATTGTGTGGCCCAAGCTGGTCTCAAATTCCTGGGCTCAAATGAGCTAACTGTCTCGGCCTTCCAAAGTGCTGGGATTACAGGCATAAGTCACAGCTCCTGGTCCCAAATCAATCTTTTTTTTTTTTTTTTTTTGGGACGGAGTTTCGCTCTTGTTACCCAGGCTGGAGTGCAATGGCGCAATCTCGGCTCACCGCAACCTCCGCCTCCTGGGTTCAGGCAATTCTCCTGCCTCAGCCTCCTGAGTAGCTGGGATTACAGGCACGCACCAACATGCCCAGCTAATTTTTTTGTATTTTTAGTAGAGACGGGGTTTCACCGTGTTGACCAGGATGGTCTCGATCTCTTGACCTCGTGATCCACCCGCCTCGGCCTCCCAAAGTGCTGGGATTACAGGCTTGAGCCACCGCGCCAAATCAATCTTAATGCCATTTCTGCCAAGTTCAAAACAAAGATAATCCTGTTGACATTTGGCTGAGACTACATCAAATTAATAGATTATTTTAGGGAAAATATTTTACCTTGTATGGGAGGCAAAATTTTTAACTCTACTCTCTTAGGGTTTTTAACTGGGCCTGAGAATTAAATCAACATAAAACAGATTAACGGGAGGAAAGGAAACATAGTTATTTAAATAAGTTTTACATGAGATGGGAGCCCTCATAAGGAAATGAAGACCCAAAGAAGCAGTTAGAGTCAAACACTCATATACTGAGTTGGACAAAGAGTTTCACAAAATAAATGATAAAAATGTGGCAAGGCAAGGGGGCTTGGGCTAGGAAAGATGCTCCTGAGCAGTGACTGGGAAGAGGAAGGTTGGTTTCCAAGGTCAGTTTGTACAGATTCGTCTCCGCCTCCTCTCCCTGTCCCTGGTGATAAGACTGTTGCTTTCTGGCCGGCGTGGTTTCTCATGCCTGTAATCCTAGCACTTGGGGAGGCCAACGTAGGCAGATCACTTGAGGCCAGGAGACAGAGACCAGCCTGCTCTGATGATAGGGAGACCCTCATCTCTATTTGTTATTTAAAATAATAATAATAAAGGAGTGTTGCTTTCCTTCTGGTATAAGGAGGACATTTTCCATATGTGACTTTTGTTCTTGCTCAGAAATAAAAAGGAATGAGCAGAGTGCCCTTACTGAAACCCTGCTGGCTTTCAGTTACCTTTGGCTCAAAATAACCCTTATGCCAAAGGGGCATATTTTGAGGTGGCATATTCTGTCACCCTTCAACTTTTACAACATTGAGTTTTTCTATTCAGATTAGAGTATGTTTTTCATTTAAATAAAGTCTTGCTGTCCAAATACTTTTTAAAACTCCATATTGGCTATGAATTACCTACTTTCAAGCCTCATTTGGCAAAGAGCCTGTAGAATCTCACCCACTAAGCCGGGAATGTGTTATCTCTTCCTTGGTTATCAGGTGAATTACATTTTTTAAGAGAGCTGCCTACATGCCTTAATTTAAACCTTAATTTAAACACTGGGACAAACAGCCACCTTGGGGTGTCCTCGCTTTGACCACCAATCTAGACTCTAGGTTCTGGGGCCTTGCTCATTCTAGTTCCCTACCACACATAGGAAGTCAATCTCACCTGTATTCCCAGCACTTTGGGAGGCTGAGGTGGGCAGATCACCTGAGGTCATGAGTTCAAGACCAGTCTGGCCAAAATGGTGAAAACCCATCTCTACTAAAAATACAAAAATTAGTTGGGTAAGGTGGCAGGCACCTATAATCCCAGCTACTTGGGAGGCTGAGGCAGGAGAGTCTCTTGAACCTGGGAAGCGGGGGTTGCAGTGAGCCGAGATCATGCCATTGCACTCCAAACTGGGTGACAGAGTAAGACTCTGTCCAAAAAAAAAAAATTAAGGCAATCTATTCCAAGGCCAATAAAGGAAAACTCCCTTCATTTTCACCTCGTCAGCAGTGAACATCTCTGGGTCTCAGGGAGGAGAACCAAGGAAGGGGTCAGGACTCCAAACGTGATACTGGAAAAGATGGAGCCTTGGCACAAGCAGAAAGTTCACTCTCTGACCTTCTCCTGCCTTTCTCCCCTGAGGCCATAAAAGGAACTCTCCCTTCCCTCGCTTCTCCCATGAAGACCCTCACGTGACAGGTGTCCTGCTATATGACTGGGGGAAAGGAGTAAAGACACAGAGATAAGGGAAGAATCTGAACCAGCAGGCCTCGCTAAGACTCCCCCCAGCATTCACCATCAGATTATGTGCTTTTTGTCCAGTCATATTTCTACACGACTGTCTGTTCTTCAATCTTAGCAAAAAAATACTTTTTCCTGGGTCTTTGGGTGTTCATTTCTGAAGGCTCCTGTGTCATTTAAAACTTTGGTTAAATACATTTGTGATTTTTTTTTCTTTTATTAGCTTGTTTTTTGTTATAGGTGTAGCAGCCATGAGCCTTGTGATGGGTGAGGGAAAGATAACTTTTTCTCCCCTACAAAGATAAAATTTCTGCCTTTTATTAAGGCATGTGGTTAGGGGCCAACTTGAGAGCAGGTGCTGGTGCTGAGGAAAACCCTGCCTTGCCCCAGATTTTCCAAATTATAGTGCCCCCCCCCCGCTCTTTTTTTTTTTTTTTTTTTGTCTGAGACAGAGTCTTGCTCTGTCACCTAGGCTGGAGTATAGTGGCACGATCTTCGCTCACTACAACCTCTGCCTCCCAGGTTCATGCGATTCTCATGCTTCAGCCTCCCAAGTAGCTGGAACTATACAAGTCATGTGTCACCATGCCCAGCTAATTTTTGTATTTTTAGTAGAGATGGGTTTCACCATGTTGCCCAGGCTGGTCTTGAACCCCTGGCCTCAAGTGATTCACCCACCTCAGCCTCCCAAAGTGCTGGGATTACAGGAGAGAGCCACTGTGCCTAGACCGCTCATGCTTTTCTCATGTATCCCCTCTGCAGGGCCAGCTTCATGGTGGGTAAGCTCCAGCTTAGATGAGCCCTGCACTTGGTTTTATACTCTCCTGTTTAGCAGTTTCTGGAAAATAAGAAAAATAATAAGGAATACTTTACTGAGAGGTCAACATCCAAGTCCAGGCAAGACCAGGTGCCAGTCCAGGGCCTTGGGCAGCCTCTGCCAGGGCTTCTCTCTGCATCAGGCAAGTCCTTGCTCCCCTCTGCAAATGGGCCTGGGTGATGGATTTTTAAGGGGACACCTCATAGAGGACTCACTGGTCCCTTCCTCAGCTCCTCTTCCCTGCCTGCCTCCCAGGGTCTGGGATATAACTCAGCCCACTCAGCAAACCCTCAGCAAACTTTGCTGGCTGTCATCTGGACTGCCTCAGGCCCAAGCCTGCTCAGTGTTTCCAGAGTTTAGACCCCAAAAGTGAGTAAGCAGCCTGCATTATCTCTCCAGACTTCTGCCTCTCTCAAGACCTCCCGGGAGCCAGGGTTGACAGGAAAGAATAATTCCAGACCACTAGCAGGAGCACATATGGTCTCCTGGGCCGAGGGAGCCATCGCAGCAGGAGAAGAGAAGGACCGGAGCTCCTGGGCCGTAATACACAAGGGTTACTTAGCAGCCTCGCAGTGCAATCAGGGAGGAGGGAATGGTGGGCTTCTTCTGAAAGCTCAGGACCACGTATTCTAGGAACCCACAGGATCCCTCCTCTGGCAGCCAGGAAGATGAGGGCAGCTTGAGCAGCAAAGGTGTCCGGACACTATTGGGGAGAGAAGGGGGATGGCTCAGTGACCCCCTCTCCAGGTGGATATTCACTTTTCTAGGATGCCTTTTCTCCCAAGGTCTGCCTGCAAGAATCTTGGCAGCAAGAGGACTCATTTGTAATTTCCTTGCTAGAGAAGTGGAAGGAATATGTTTAACAATTTATTTAACTCCATCCATCCTTGTATGCTTTTAAATCTTTATTAATTTTTTTTTTAGATGGAGTCTTACTCTGTCACCCAGGCTGGAGTGCAATGGTGTGATCTAGGCTCACTGCAATCTCCCCCTCCTGGGTTCAAGTGGTTCTCATGCCTCAGTCTCCCGAGTAGCTGGGATCACAGGTGCACATCACCACATTCAGCTCATTTTTTTTTTTTTTTTTTGTATTTTTAGTAGAGATGGGGTTTCACCATGTTGGACAGGCTGATCTCAAACTCCTGACCTCAAGTCTTCCACCCACCTCAGCCTCCCACTGCGCCCAGCCTGAAATCTTTATTAATTTAGCATTTGTTGAATGCTTATTTAGGGACCAATGTTGAATTCTCTGAGGACTACTGAGAAATGTAAGATGTCATTTGGCCTCCAGGAACTTGAGATCTACCTGCGCAGTCAGCGGTAGCACACACGAAAGAACCAATGAAATACAATACAGTCAAATGGAACATGAGCAGTACTAGATTATGTGGCAAGACAGTAGGTGCTGAAATATAGTTTAATGAATGGTTCCTGAGAGCATACTGTGTACCTGGCTGTGCTGAGTTCTAAGGGGTACAAAGATATGTGAGACATGGTCCCTACACTGGAAACACTCCATTCTAATTGGAGAGACACCCATGAACAGACAATTTTGATATGCACAAGCTGTGGTGGCAGCACAGAGAAGGGCCACTGAGGCCAATCCAAGTGACATGACACCTGAGCTGCATCAGGGCAGCCGTGCCAAGCAAGCCTGGAAGAAAGTTCTAGGCAGAGAGGACATGAGGAAAAGGTTGGATGGCCTAGTTGTGGTTCAGAATCATAGGTAGGGAGTTCTCAGAGGCAGGGAGAGGCAGAAAATAAGGTTACAGAGGTGACTAGAGATGGGATCATGAAAAGCCTTGTTAAGAAAATTGACTTTGGTGCTCGCTTCAGCAGCACATATACTAAAATTGGAATGATACAGAGAAGATTAGCATGGCCCCTGCTCAAGGATGACATGCAAATTCGTGAAGCGTTCCATATTTAAAAATAAAAAATAAAGAAAGAAAGAAAATTGACTTTGGTGAAGTGCGGTGGCTCACGCCTGAAATCCCAGCACTTAGGGAGGCTGAACCAGGTAAATCACTTGAGTCCAGGAGTTTGAGACCAGCCTGGCCAACACGGCAAAACCCTGTCTCTACTAAAAATACAAAAAGTAGCTGGGAAACAGGGAGACATGCCTGTAATCCCAGCTACTCGGGAGCCTGAGGTGGGAAAATCGCTAGAACCCAGAAGGCAGAGGTTTAAGTGAACTGAGATTGTGCCACTGCTCTCCAGCCTGGGTGATGGAGTGAGATCCTGTGTCGAAAAAGAAAAGAAAAGAGAGAGAGACAGAAAGAAAGAGAGAAAGAGAAGGAAGGAGGGAAGAAAAAGGGAGGAAGGAAGGAAAGCAGGAAGGAAGAGAAAATTGACCTTCTCTTAGTAGAAGTTGGGCGCCACCGGAGGCTTTTCATAAATAAGTCTTATGGCTGGGATGAGGATGGACTTGAGGGGGACGAAACTGCAAGCAGCGTGGCCAGTTAGAAAGCAACAAGAATGCTCTGGTCAAAAGTGATGGGGGCAGTGGCCGCCGGGATGAAGAGATGACATACTCTTTTACCGCCTAGAATGCGTTTTCCCTGTTTTTTCACCCAGTTCACTCTCACGCATCCTTCAGATCTGTTTCTCTGGGATACTTTCCCTGATCCCCTGGCCAGTGCAGGTCTTCGTACTGTGCCTTAGCATAGCTCTGGATACCTGCATTCTTAACTCTTCCCAGTCGTCATTCATTCTAGACTTATTTCTGAGGTCATTTGATTAGCATCTGAGTTCCTCATGAGGACTCCCAACTCCATAGCTGTAGAATTGTGTCTGCCTTCCCCACTGCATACCCCTAGTTCCCGCACATAGTAGGGCTCAAGAAATATTTCTGGAAAGAATGGATGACAGATTTGACTGCTATTTGGGAGCTCTATGAGAATTCAGAAAACATTCCTGTGGGCTGGAAAAGCTGATGTCAACTTCATAGACAAGATGTGAACATAGGAAAAGTTAAATAATGACACGGAACAATATGGTAGAGTTGACAAGGTGGTAGGTGTCAGGAAGAACAGCACCAACACTGTGTGTTAAAGGAGGGAGTTTAGTAGCAGCTGTGATGATTTTGTCAGCAAGTAACAAAAAACCCTGAACTCAAACCGGAATTAGCTGCAAGGAAATGTATCAGCTCTCATAGCAGAGTTCAGAGGAAGGGCAGGCCAGAGGTGTTTGATATGGCAACTTAAGGACTCCCTTCCCTGCTGCTCCACTATCCTCATGTGGGCTTCACCCCCAAGCTGGGTGGCAGGAAGTCCACAGCAGTTCTAGACGTGGAACCATCCCACTGAAGAAGGAAAGACGGTCTCTTCCCACTGGCCAAAATTTGGTTATAAAACCGTTCCCGGCCTGACAACTGGTAACATTTCTTCAACTGACTTAGACCAAGCTCCATTCACTCCTAGAACTGCGATGGGGTCAGCGCCTACTTAGTTACAAAGGAATCAGAAATCAGAATCTGTTTGACAATAATCAAGGGGAAACTAGATGTTGGGTGAAAATCAAGTGTCCTCTGCAGCCCTCCCCTTTGTATATCTAATATCTGCCCACATCATTCATCCTAAACTGAGAGATCACTCTGTGCTGAAATCATCTAGAAAAGTCTTGAGGAATGAAGTAGAACATAAGTCTTAAAAGAAGCATAGCACTTGGCCAGGTGGAGAAGAGGCAATGAGAAATAGGAACCTGGAGGTGGGGATTAGCCAGGTTTGCTCCCCCGAAAAATACCCCTAAGAGCTACTGTTTAAATGCAGGCAAATGTTGGGTAATGGAAAGAGATGGACTGGTGGCAAAAAGACCTGGACTCACATCTTGGCTTGGCCACTCAAGTTTCTTAACCTTTGGGAATTTCAGGTTTCTCCTCAATGAAGAAGAACTGGAGGGTCTGGTCTCCCTGGAATGTGCTCAGGATCACATCAGACTGTTTGGAACAGAAACTTGCATATTGAAGGTGCCCAACCCATGTTTGTTTCCCATCGTCCTTCCTTGGAAAGGAAGGCTGTTCTAGAGAACACGTTGAGTTGCCAACACAAACTTCATTTCTACTGTAAAATAGAGGCACCAGCCTGTGCTTGGATGCCAAGACTTGAAGCATGAGTTTTCCTTTGCTCTGGGTTTTTTGGGTTTTTGTTTCTTGATATAGGATCTCGCTCTATCATCCACGCTGGGGTGCAGTGGCACCATCACAGGTCACTGCAGCTTCAACCTCCCAGATTCAAGCAATCCTCCCACCTCAGCCTCTGGAGTAGCTGGGCCCACAAGCATGTGCCAGGCACCATGCTCAGCTAATTTTGTTTGTTTGTGTTTCAGATGGAGTTTTGCACTTGTCACCCAGGCTGGAGTGCAATAGTGTGATCTCGGCTCACTGCAACCTCTGCCTCCTGGGTTCAAGCGATTCTTCTGCCTCAATCCCCCGAGTAGCTGGGATTACAGGCACCTACCACCATGCCTGGCTAATGTTTTGTATTTTTAGTAGAGACGGGTTTCTCCATGTTGGTAATGCTGGTCTTGAACACCTGACCTCAGGTGATCCACCTGCTTCAGCCTCCCAAAGTGCTGGTATTATAGGCGTGAGCCACCACACAGCCCCAGTTTTCATTTTAACTTGAGTCTTAGGTGAACGTTGGGCCTCCTCTCATCTTCTTTATTTCTAGTCCTTGATCTCTTTTTTTTTTTTAAATATTCATGCTCATAGTCGTATTTATTTATTTATTTATTTATTATTATTATTATTTTTTTAAGATGGGGTTTCACCATGATGGCCAGGCTGGTCTTGAACTCCTGACCTCAGGTGATCCACCCACCTTGGCCTCCCAAAGTGCTGGGATTACAGGCGTGAGCCACCGCGCCCGGCCGTCCTTGATCTCTTTTGACAAAAACTTTGAGGAAATCAAGTGAGAAACAGGAAGACTATGGATGAAACATGGAGCCACGGATGCAAAGATGAACAGAGTGTCCACATAATGCCTCGGTCATCTAAGGTTTTGTCTAAGTGCCTGGCTGTCCAAGAGGACTAGAGCTATACTTCCACATCCTCGGGGCCATCACAGGCTCCCTTGAGATCCGAGGATTCTGTGGACCCTCTTGTCAGAGAAATGCACATATGTACAAAGAGTGTCATGTCATTTCCAGGGTTTCTGGGATACTCTGAAGCATCTCCTTAGACTGTTGAATGAGAAGCCCCGAATTAGGGGATTTGTTTGGGATGATCCAGGTCTGGTTTCTGCAGGAAATGGGAAAGGAGCTGGCCTTGCATCAGTTCAATATCACTTAGTGAGTTCCAGGATGCCTGCTGCTGACCCCTTTGTTCCAGGCTCCACACTCAGCCCTAGGCCTACATGCTGTTTGGAGGATGGACTGTGTGCACGTGCTTTTGGTGACAGTGATGCTGACTTGAGAGAAACCAGCTCAACATGTTTTAGATACAGAATCTTTGTCCTGAAAAAGAGGCTTGCCTCCTTAAGAGCTCTTAAGAATCCAGGAACAGACAGACAAAGAGACAAAAAGATGGAGGTGTAAATATAGAGAGAAAGAATGGATTGAAGATTTTTAAAAACAACAGCGAAAGAGTCAGAGAGAAGAGCCAGAGGGTCTGATAATCTGAGCTGCATCCGGGAAGAGCAGTCAGAGGGATGTGGGGCAGCAATCTTGAAACTGCACAGCACTTACGTAAGATTGAGAAAACATCAATTGTCCAGATCAAAGAATGGGAGGGGTGCTTTCTGGAGTTTATGAGAAGGTTAAACCCTTCCCCAGCCTCCCGTCCATTGGCGCCACCTCTGTCCCCGCAGCTCCACAGCCTGTGGTCTGCAGAGGCCCAAGGACACACGCTGCCCTGCTGGAGTGTTAGCTGGCGTTAGGACTGCAGCAGCCGCTCCTTAATGGAGCTCCCAGGAGCCCAACCCGATCGCCTGCCTGCATTATTAATGCATTATGTCATCT
Organism: Sapajus apella; assembly: GCF_009761245.1. Lineage (NCBI taxonomy): Eukaryota > Metazoa > Chordata > Mammalia > Primates > Cebidae > Sapajus > Sapajus apella. Next base: position 20,631,048 of record NW_022436984.1, read on the forward strand.
TTCCTTGCACTTGCTCTCCGCTGCTGAAATTTTATAGAGCCATATTATTAATTGAAGCAATTAGTGCTGGGGATATCGGCACAGCCATGTCAGACTGGAGATGTGCAAGGCAAGAATCGCTCTCTCTTTGTGTCCCTTTCTCCCTCACTCCCATCCTCTTCCCTGTGCCTCCCCACCCCCACCCCTCTTGTTTCTACTCCACCCCCACTTTTCTGTGTCTTTTTCTTCCAGTTCTCATTCAATATCACTCTGTAGAGATTTGAGTACCCCCTACCCTTCTTGGGCTGAAAGCATTCACATACAGTCTCTGACCACTCCCCTAGCAGGGACGGACAAACAGAATGACAGCGTTACTGTGGCTAACTGACGTCTGGAGTCACTGGCCTAGTTAAATTCAGATAAGAGACCATCCCTCACAGTCCTGACACTGGCTCAGAGGCCCTGGTGAGTGTGCAGGGTGGTAGGTAGAAAAAAAATGGGGCTCATTCCCTGTCAGATCTATTCATTCATTTATTCACTCATTCATTGGTTCATTCATTCATTCATTTTCCTTCTGTGTGTACTCAGCCTTATGCTAGGTGCTATGGGAAATAAACGAGGAGATAACAGAGTTCTGGCCCCCTGGGACTGGTATGGTCCCCTGGTCCCCTGGGACTGGTATGATAGCCAGAGAGGCCAGACTGGCCCCTGAAACAATTAGGGCAGAATAGGGTGCAGCAAAGGGTCCTCGAGGAGTGATTTCCCCAAGGATTGTTCAGCTCCTTCCTGGTGTTGAGAAGAAAGGCCTAGGATAGGCAGTGTGATGACTCACACCTGCAATCCCAACAATTTGGGAGGCTGAGGCAGAAGGATGGCTTGAGTCCAAGTGTTCGAGACCAAGCTGGGAAACATAGTGAGACCCTGTCTCTTCAAAAAGAAAGTAAGGCCTAGAGATGTGAAGTGGCCCTTGGAGGTGAGGTACTGGCAGGCTGCAGGAGGATGGGAATGGGGCAGCTCCAGCAGGGAGAAAGGAAGATGCAGCAGGTGTAGGATGGAGAGCCAGGAGGGACCTTTGGCTCTTCACCCCAGGACACCAAGGCTCTCAGCCCAGCCCAGCTGGGGTTGAGACCTAGAAGTGACTGGAAAACCTGGCTGGGGGCCAGGACACCTGGACACCAGGGCTCAGCCTCAGATTCCTTTGTCAGGAATCAGACATGATACCTGAGAGGCTACAGGCTCAAGTTCCCTGTAAAATAAACAGATACCAGGATGGAAACATCCAGAGTGAACATTCACCCGCTGCCCTTCCCCACACTCACTGCTCCCCCAACCCATCATCAGGAACAGTGCCCTTCTGCCTTTCATATTACAGAAAGAGACTTCCTTAGAAGTCTGGGGGCCAATGGTCCGCTTGGGCACATTAGGTCTTAGTGGCTATATGTGCTTAATTTTTTTTTTTTTTTGAGACAGAGTTTCACTCTGTCACCCAGGCTGGAGTGCAATGGTGCGGTCTCGGCTCACTACAACCTCCGCCTCCCATATTCAAGCAATTCTCCCACCTCAGCCTCCTGAGTAGCTGGGACTACAGGTGCCCACCACACCCAGCTAATTTTTGTATTTTTAGTAGAGATGTGGTTTCACTATTTTGGCAGGCTGGTCTCAAACTCCTGACCTCATGATCTGCCCACCTCGGCCTCCCAAAGTGCTCGGATTACAGCCTGAGCCACCATACACGGCCTGTGCTTAATTTTTTAGCTTTTTCTTTTTTGTTGTTTTTGTTTTGAGATGGGATCTCGGTCTGTGTCCCAGGCTGGAGTGCAGTGGTGTGATCACGACTCAGTGTAGCCTCAGACTCCCAGGCTCAAGCTATCCTCCCACTTCAGCCCTCTGATTAGCTGGGACAACAGGCAGACACCACCACGTCTGACTAACTTTTTAATTTTTTGTGGAGATGGGGGTCTCACTGTATTGCCCAGGCTGATCCCAAATTCCTGTGCTCAGGGAATCCCCCCACCTTAGACCCCCCAAGTGGTGGGATTACAGGTGTGAGCTGCCATACCCATCTTTATCTTTTTCTTTTATTACTGGTGGTGGTATGAGGGTGGAGGGGTTGTTGATGGCTACCCCTGTGGTCTGACCTCAGTTCCCTGAGCACGGTTGACTCCTTTCCTTGGCCTGATGATGCCCGTTCATGCTGATCATCCTTACGCCACACTCCCAGTGAAACTGGCTCCAAGGAAAGGGGCTCCAACGAAATTATGAAAAATGTCAAGCATACACAGAGAGACTAAAATGATGAACCCTCATAGTACTATAGCCGAGTTTCAAAATTTCTCTACTAATTGGTGGATGGAGTGACGTGCACCTGTAGTCCCAGCTACTTGGAAGGCTGAGGCAGGAGGATGACTTGAGCTCAGGAGTTCAAGTCCAGCCTGAGTAACATACCAAGACCCCATCTTCTTTTAAAAAAAACTATGAACTCATAGTCAATCATTTATCCATCTTCTCTCAGCTTTTTAGGGGTGAAATAGGGGTATACTTTTTAAAATTTTTTAAATAGTTGTGGGGTCTTGCCATCTTACCCAGGCTGGTCTCAAAATCCTGGGCTCAAGTGATCCTCCCACTTCAGCCTCCCAAAGTGCTGGAATTATAGGCGTGAGCCACTGTGCCTGGTAGCAGCATGCTTTTTAAAGGTAACATACTCTTGTAAGAAAGTCTGTTAACTTTTTTCTTCTTTTCTTCCCTTTTTTCTGTATTAAAATGCACACACGTCCAGGCGCGATGTCTCATACCTGTAATCTCAGCACTTTGGGAGGGTGAAGCAGGTGGATCACCTGAGATCAGGAGCTCGAGACCAGCCTGGCCAACGCAGTGAAAACCCATCTCTACTAAAAATACAAAATTTGCCAGGTGTGGTGACACATGCCTGTAATCCCAGCTACTCAGGAGGCTGAGTCAGGAGAATCACTTGAACCTGGGAGGCGGATGTTGCAGTGAGCCGAGATCTCCCCACTGCACTCCAGCCTGGGCAAAAAGAGCGAAACTCCATCTCAAAAAACAAAACAAAACAAAACAAAACAAAACAAAACAAAACAACAAACACACTCCTTTGACAGAGACAGATTTTTATATATGGGGCTTATTTAAAGGTAGGGGAAGGGTCTATCACTTTACAAACTCTCCCTAGTTTATCAAATATGTGGCAGGGGCCAGCTGTTAAGTGTTTACTCCTCTCAGCAACTGGAGAGTAGGTATAATTAAACAGATGAGAGGAAGGTCATGTGTAGTAAATTAAGGAGGCCCACCAAGTCCAAGTGTCTGCCCCTACATTCTACTGCCGCCTACTCTCCGTATCCTCCAGGGCCACCCCTAGGGAAGCTAAGGCCAAAATGGGTAAAAGGAATAAAGGGTTACTTACTGGTGGTGGCATTGGTGGGGGCAGTTGTTGATGGCTACGCCTGTGGTCTGACCTCAGTCCCCTGAGCACTGTTGACTTCTTTCCTTGGCCTGATGGTGCCCACTCATGCTGACCATGCTACTATTGAAACCTGCTCCAAGGAAAGGGGCTCAGGTGAGTGAGCTACAATATCACCTACAGCAGGGCTGTCCAGTAGACTTTCTGCAGTAATGGGAATGTGCTCATCTGCGCCGTGCAATAAGTTAACCATAAGCCATATGTGGCTGTTGAGCACTTGAAATGTGGCTCTATGTAGAAGGTCTTGAATACCAAGTAAAGAAGGCAAGATTTTGTCCTATGAGTAATAGGGACATATGGGAGATGCCTGAGCAAAGGGATGGTTTGATGGGGACAGAGGAGGCTTTCTGGTTTTATTTGCTTATTGGTTTGATTGCTGCTATTGGCAAATCACAGCGTTCCAGGTGATGGACCCTGGAAGGGTCTTAGACTGTCTACGCTCATGCGCAGTCTCATTTAATTCTCATATTCAGCCCTGTGAAGTTGATGGTTTACAGATGAAGAAGGCATCACTGTGGCTCAGTGATGTGTCATGCAATCAGTCAGCGGCAGAGGAATTTGAACCCAAGTATGTCTTACTCCAAAGCGCTTAAGCACAATGCCTTGTTGGCTTTGAGAAAACTCAGCTGCTATTAAGATATAAAAAAGGATTGGAATAGGACAGCTAGGAGTCTCCTACCCTGGTATCCAAAAACAGTACTGGCACTCAAGAGAGGCTAAGTAAATCCTTGCTCATTTAAATTGGATTGGGTGAAAGTTCTGGAAACTCCTTTATCCCCACTAGCCTGCCAGGAACTCAGTCTGGCACAGGCCTCTGGGAAACCAATTTCTACCAGGCAGGCTAGGGATCCAAAGCTCTTAAAGGCTCTCACACAGTTTATTGTCTACTATAGCTGCTAACAAGCCAAGCTGCTTGGCAAGACCATTCCCAGGGGCTATGGCTAGAGACAGGACCACTTGAAGGAGACAGATGTGAAACCCTGCTGTGTGGAAGTGGCATTTCTGCTTGCCCTCTCCCAGGGCTCTCCCAACCCCGGCTCTACTCCAGGAGTATGTGAGTTAATGTCCCTAGCTAGGAAGAGAGGCCTGGGCCAGGGGCCTCTTGAGCCCCAGAGACAAGGACAGACCCAGAGATACAGAACTCAAGGAAGTAGGATCAAGAGGCTCTGATCTCCAGAAAATCATACTGCATAATTTTTTTTTTTTAGACAGAGTCCTGCTCTGTCACGCAGGCTGAAGTGCAGTGGCACAATCTCAGCTCACTGCAACCTCTGCCTCCTGGGTTCAAGCGATTCTCCTGCCTCAGCCTAGTTGAGATTACAAGTGTGTCACCATGCCTGGCTAATTTTTGTATTTTTAGTAGAGACAGGGTTTCACCGTGTTGGCCAGTCTGGTCTTGAACTCCTGATCTCACCTCGGTCCCCAAAGTTCTGGGATTACAGGCATGTGCCACCGTGCCTGGCCACACTGCATAAAATTTGTCTGCACACCCTGCTCAGAAGATTCAGCCTGCCACCTGCTCCCCAGCTACCCTCCACCAGCACTTCAGTTCCTCTTGTCCCCTCCCTGCAGCCAGCCCATCTTGTCAGAAAACCTTCTGAAAAACTCATTTATCCTGAGATGTTAAACATCAAATCCTATTCATTATCCTCTCCTACCCTAGGAAATCTGCATTCCATGCTGGAACTGCAGGCCCTTCAGGTTTGGGGAAATGGGGGTTGAGTTAACACCTAACCTGTCTAAGGACAAGGCCATCCTGGCTGATACCAAAGCAATTGGGAGAGAGTCTATAAGAAACTGATTCAATCTAGGCATATCAAATAAAATGAGGCAAGTCCTTCCATCTGCAAGTAAACACCTCCTGTGTGCCCATCAGCCAGGAGCTAAGGGGTGGAGAGGAGAGGCAGCCTAAGTACATGCATAGCACGTGAAAGAGCTTTGGACTTGGTGACAGAGGCTCACCTGGGTTTAAATTCCAGCTCTGTCACTGTTGAGCTGTGTGACCCCAGACAAATTACTGGCTTCTCTGAACCTCCTTTCTAGCTTTCTTTGGTTTGGAAGACAGAGCTGAGTGGTTGAAAGTTTAAGCCTTAGCAACAGACAGATCTGGGTTTGAATCCTAGTTTTGTCACTCATTAGTGATGGACCTTGGGGAAATTCCTTGATCTTTCTATGCCTCAGTTTCCTCATCTGGAAAATGGGGACGACAGTCCTATCTTGTCTGGTGGTTGTAAAAATTAAATATAATAATGTATGTGTCATGCTTAGTACACTGCCGCAAACAGAATCTCAATGTGATTATTATTATTTATATTAACCATTTGCTTCCCCAGGATTAGGTGTCAGACAAGGAAGAAGAGGAAATGATAGGAACTGGGAGGTGAGTATCAGAAATGAAGTTAGGTCAGTGAGAGGATGAGGCCACATAGGGATGCCCGGTGCTCAGGGCCCAGGAGAACCTACTCAGGGTCATCATGCATTGTGCACAAAGATGCCTGGCAGAAGGAGTAAGTGGGGGTCAAAATCCCACCTAACCCCTACTCTCCAAATAAGCCTTGCTTCTGCTGGCATCATCCTGCACAGGGCAAGGCAGGCAGTAGGTGAGGCATATTGCGGGTCACTGGGTTCTAGGGGATCACAGCAGGCCAGCCTCCAGGAGAGGCAGAAGTGGATCAAGGAAGCCCTGCTGCTTAAGGAGTCTAGCAGAAGCAACTGGCATTCCAGGGGTGAGGCTCAGCTGCAGAGACTGTGCATGGGAGGGGCAGGGCAGAATTCAATTTGTTCCTAGAGCTTTGAGGGGCTGGTAGGAAACCCAGGCAGACATTCAGGCAAGGGGCTACCCCAAACAACGCGGTCTGCAGGCACAAAGCAAAAGGCCCTGATAACGAAACAAACTGCAAGGTCAGGCTGGTTGGTCCAGGCACAAGCTGACTCCAGCCTGGGTCACGGAAAGGTAAGGAAGGGATCGAGCCTCAACTTGCTGGTGGTGATAAAACAGGCAGCTGTTGGTGCTGGAGGAGGCAGGCTGTGGGGGCAGGGAGCTGCACAGATCCTAATCCTTTGGCAGTTGAGTGCGCTCCCCGATCTGTGAAACTGTGGTAGGATTCACTTCTTTAGGAGGGGCAGCCTCCAGAATGGAATGGCATTAGGAGCAAGGAGACATTCCTCTGCCCAGAAATATTCATGCTTCTCCGTGCTCCTCCTCCTACTAAGTAATTTCTTTGAATAAAGTCTAAGGCCAAAGTTCAGATGCTACAGGAGCCAGACAGTGGCACAAATGGGAGAAGGAGCCCGGGTAATGACAGGGAACAATTGGGAGAGGTAGGAACTGTGGCAAACTGGGAAGTATTAATAAATGTTTCCTTTAGGAAGGGCAGCAGCTGCTCCGCTCTGCCACTTCGTACCCAGTGAAAATGTGAGACAAGCCCTTTTGGTGATTCCACTTTCCAAAAGAAGCCAGAATGGGATAGGCAGAAGTGGATCAAGGAAACCCTAGTTTAATTAAAATCTGGTTTTTAAAAATCCCATCAATTAAGTTATATTTTCACAAAACTCTGTTGAAGTTACCATGACCAAACAAACACACATCTGTGGGTCACACACAGCCTCTGGCTTGGGAATTCCTCTCTCAGGATCCCCTGGAGATGTGGCCCCCTCCGAAACAGATCCTGGGGGTGGGTGGGAGGGCTGCTCCAATGGACTCTTTGATGTTCTTCTTTCTTGTTCCAGAGGCTCCAGGCATCTGAAGAGGATGGGAGGGAGGGGAGGGGCCACTGAAAGGAGAGGTGTGATGCTGGAGAGGAATCTCTCTGACCTCATTGTTTTATCCCCCAGGAAGGCCTCGTGGTCCAGGAAGGACAGGCACAATCTGTAGACACAGGTCCTAAGAGATGAAATGACATCTCTGAGGCCACAGCAACCCCATGGCTTTGTTCTGTGTGCTGTGATCTGGTCCCAGTGGGCTGGCTCATGGCTTCCCCCAGCGAACCACCCTGTCCTGTCCCCTCCCTTCCCAAGCAGCTCTTCTGGCCTCTGTCACTCTGCAGTGGTTTTCATAAGGCTCATCTTACTGTGTGGATTTTATTAGCAAGTGATTGCTTCTCACGTCTCAACCATGGATCTTTCAATTGTGGTTTCATCTTGGGCCTAGTGGAGTATGAAAAAAGCAATTAATAGATCTCTCAGCCTCCCATATCAGGGAGAGTGCAAAGTCTCAGGGTGAGAGGGGAATTTCTTATGACCCTACCCACCCAGCCTAGGGATCTAGATAGAAAGTTTGTCTTCACAATACTAAGCAAATCATAAGCATTGTTATCTAGCTGAGAAACCTGATGTTCAGAGGGACTTGAGTCACTTGTTGGAGGTGGTGAAAGTGGTAAAGGTTTGTGTAAACCTTTGACTTGTGTAAACACTAAGTCAAAAAGGAGGAAGTAAGTGATGGGGAAGTCAGAGAAGCAGACGGAGCCATGGGCTGCCGTGGTCAGGAAGACAGGAAACGTGAGTGTGAGCCCTGTCACGTGGTTGAGGAGACAGAGGCGGTCATTCAGGAAGGGGGCATGGGTCAAGCAGGTGTTAAATTCCAGACGCTGGTAGATAAGCAGCATGAAGTCAAAGGAAAACTGGGATGCAGGCAGGATCAGTTTTGATGTGGAGCAGAGGCTGGGGTGCAGGCGTGGGCTGGTGATAGAGTTGGAGGATTATTTTTCCTCCCGGTATACCCTGTTAAATCTGCTGATGGTTCAACTCTGGCAGCACCACAGAAGGCTGGAAGCCCAGGCAGGCAGGCAGGTGCATGGGCAAGTGGATGCGTTATATGAATTAAGCCACGGAACAGCAGCTGGGTTGCATTGAAAGTGAATCAAGGCCAGGAGCGGTAGCTCATGCCTGTCCTAGCACTTTGGGAGGCTGAGGTGGGTAGATGACCTGAGGTCAGCAGTTTGAGACTAGCCTGGCCAACAGGATGAAACCCCATGTCTACTAAAAATACAAAAATTAGCTGGGCGTCATGGTGCGTGCTTGTAATCTCAGCTACTTGGGAGGCTGAGGCAGGAGAATCACTTGAACCCAGGAGGTGGAGGTTGCAGTGAGCTGAGTTCGAACCACTGCATTCCAGCCTGGGTGACACAGCAAGACTCCGTCTCAAAAAAAGAATCAAGATGATGGTTGAATAAAAACAAGAATGGAGCACTGGGGAAAAGGTGCTCTGAAGGCAGCAGGAGCCAATGACCAGGGCAAAACAAGGCTCCCCAGAGAGGAAGCCACAGATGCAAGTCCTTGGCTCCCAATGTCTATACAAATGAGACAGGAAAGGTGGGGCTGGCTTTGGAGAGCGGCCCTTCCTGGGGGCTTCTGTGAACCTGCATTCTTTTACTCATAAAATGGATACAATTTCAACCCCATCTCTATCTCAGGGCTGCTGTAAGGAGCAAATGAAACAAGGTTGAAGATGATTGAAGGGCTTTACTAAGGGATTGCCTTCAGAGGTGACAAAATGTATGACAGCCCTGGAGTAAAACAAGGGGGTACGGAGACTGGACAGAGCCTGCCCTGCCTGAAAGCATTCAGACTTAGAGCTCCTCAGCCCCCACACTGGCCAGATGAAAGGCACCTCCCTGGCAGCTTCGACCCTAGCCTGCACTACCTGAACTAAGGTTTTGGCAGATAATTGCCAAAAGTATGATCCTCCCAGCGGGATGTATATTCTAAAGGAGGCCTCAAAAACTGCCCTGTTCATTATATTGCCACTAGCCAGATGTGGCAATTTTCATTTAAAATTGGATTCATGGTGGGGCATGGTGGCTCATGCCTATAATGCTAGCACTTTGGGAGGCCGACGTGGGACGATCATTTGAGGTCAGGAGTTCAAGACCAGCCTGACCAACATAGGTGAAACCTCATCTCTACTAAAAATGCAAAAAATTAGCCAAGAGTGGTGATGCATCTCTGCAATCCCAGCTACTCAGGAGGCTGAGGCAGGAGAATTGCTTGAACCTGGGAGGCAGAAATTGCAGTGAGCTGAGATTATGCAACTGTACTTCAGCCTAGGCAACAGAGTGAGACTCCACCTCAAAAATAAAATTGGATTCGTTAAAATGTGAAAGTTTCGCCGGGCGCGGTGGCTCAAGCCTGTAATCCCAGCACTTTGGGAGGCCGAGGCGGGTGGATCACGAGGTCAAGAGATCGAGACCATCCTGGTCAACATGGTGAAACCCCGTCTCTATTAAAAATACAAAAAAAATTAGCTGGGCATGGTGGCGCGTGCCTGTAGTCCCAGCTGCTCAGGAGGCTGAGGCAGGAGAATTGCCTGAACCCAGGAGGCGGAGGTTGCGGTGAGCCGAGATCGCGCCATTGCACTCCAGCCTGGGTAACAAGAGCGAAACTCCGTCTCAAAAAAAAAAAAAAAAAGTGAAAGTTTCGTTCTTCTATTACACCAGTCAAATTTCAAGTGCTCAATAGCCACATGTGGCTGGTGGCTGCTGAACTGGACAGTGCAGATACAGAACATTTTCCTCATCAGAAAATTCTATGGGTCAGCACTGCTGTCAAACTACAATGGTGGAATGATAGGTATTGGGGTGGTGAGTTTCTTCCCGGAGACTTCGCAAATCAAGCTAAGTATTAATGGCTTACTTCTCTGCCTCAATACAAGGTTAACCCCAGATCACCTGTTACTTCCTTCAACCCCCAGCCTTTGATAACTCCCTTCCTCCTAAGAGGAAATGCACTCTACTCATTTATAGCAGCTTAGGACTAAACGTCTAATGGGAGAGGGCAAAGCGCTCTCCAGAGGTCACCCTATCTTCCACTATATTAATGACTGACAGCAGGAATTTCTGAACCCTAAGAAAGGTGACAAGCATGACAAAGCTGAGCTGAGGGGAGAAATTCTGAGGCAGTTAGGACTGCCTGTCGCTCCTCAAACAGCATGGTGAAGGTATCCACTTGCTTCTATCAGGGGATAATTAATCAGGGGGTATTGCTATCAGCATAGCAATTAAGAGCACAAGCTGGCCAGGTGCAGTAGCTTAGGCCTGTAATCCCAGTACTTTGGGAGGCCAAGGCAGGTGGATCACTTGAGGCTAGGAGTTCAAGACCTGCCTGGGTGACATGGCAAAACTCCCTCTCTACAAAAAATACTCAAAAATTAGCCAGCATGGTGGTATGTGCCTGTAATCCCAGCTACTTGGGAGGCTGAGGTGGGAGGATCACCTAAGCCCAGGAGGTCGGGGCTGCAGTGTGCCATGATTGTGTCATTGCACTCCAGCCTGGGTAACAGAGGGAGACCCTGCCAAAAAAAAAAGCACATGCTTCCTGGGTTTGAATCCCAGCTCCTCCGTTTACTAGCTATGTGACCTCTTGGCTTTATGTAATCTCTCTGAGCCTCCATGTTTTCATAGGTAAAATGAGAATGGTACTTACTTCAGGGAGCGTTGAAAGGATTAAATGAGTGAATAAATGGAAGACATATAGAATCGTGTCTGGCGTGGACTAAGCATTGGCTAGGAGTAGTAGCAGTAGCAGCAGTGGCAGCATTTGATGCTTGTGTCATGACCTTGGTGGAGGAGGTAAATAAGTCAAGTTCACCATGGGCACCAACCTTGCTGTACACACAGTGCACTTCCCTCCTCACCCATCCTGCCCCCAACACCCCTTGAGAATTTTCCATCATGATGCTTGCTGAGCATTTACTTGTTCCTTCAGTTTTAAGGGGGCCTGCTGGACCACATCACCAAGGTCTTGCCCCACCTTTGCCCAGCCACGTTGCCTCCTTGGTCTTTCCAGCAAGCTGCAGCACCCCTGAGTGCTTGCACTGCTGCCCAGGCCAAGCAGTGGGCTGCCCACCAGCCCCAAGAGCCCTTTCAGGGAAGTAGCACAGGCCTGCCATCATGCAAAGTGGATAAGGATTGGCCCTGAAGGTCCACCTACCTGAAGACCACTGTATCCAGACACTTGCACCCTAGCGAGAGGGCATCTGGAGCCAGAGGCAAACTGAGGCCATCAGATTCCCTCTCTCCAGAATTTGAACAAAGGAAGACCCAAAGAATGGGCAGCTGGTTAGCCATGGAGGCTTAAGTCCAGAGTTGAGGGAACCAGGGACATTTACGATGGTCAAATCAGAGCTGAAGTGGGGCAGGGTGCCGTGGCTCACACCTGTAATCCCAGCACTTAAGGAGGCTGAGGCAGGTGGATCACTTGAGGCCAGGAGTTCAAGACCAGCCTAGCCAACATGGCAAAAAACCCATCGCTACTAAAAATACAAAAATTAGCCAGGCCTCATGGTGCACACCTGTAGTCCCAGCTACTCAAGAGGCTGAGGCATGAGAATAGCTTGAGCTTGGGAGGCCGAGGTTTTAGTGAGCCGACATCACACCACTGCACTCCAGCCAGGGTGACAGAGCAAGACCCTGTCTAAAAAAATAAAAAATAAAAAAAATAAACAGCACCCAGCTGATGACCAGCAGGCCAATCCCTGCCAGGTAAAGCTTTCACCCTTTGCTCCTAAGCACTTGCAGGGAAATGCTGCTGCTTCTGTCTTCACTAAAAGTATAGGAAGGACTTGGAGGAAACATAAGCTCAAAGGCTCCACGGTGCCCTTGTCAGGTGCTAGAGCCTCTGTGGAAAAAAGGCAGCCATCCTTAAAATCACATCAGTGCAGACATGGCACAGCGCCCCTTCAATGCTCAGCAGCTCCTTCCTCATAGGCACATAGGTATTGGGGCCAGAGACGTTCAGGTGCTCAGGTGCTGCCCCTTGCTCCAGAGTCTTCCTCTGTCCAAGGGAATAGGCTTCTAGAGAAAGAGGTCACTCTTCTTCTTTTTTTTTTTTTTAAGATGGAGTCTCCTGGGTTCAAGCTATTCTCCTGCCTCAGCCTCCTGAGTAGCTGGGATTACAGATGTGTGCCACCACGCCCAGCCTAATTTTTGTATTTTTAGTAGAGACGGGGTTTCACCATGTTGGTCAGGCTGGTCTCAAACTCCTGACCTCACGATCCAACTGCCTCAGGCTCTCAAAGTGCTGGGATTACAGGTGTGGGCCACCTCACCCGGCCAAGGTCACTCTTCCGTCAAGGGCCTGCTGATGTGTTCTTGATAAACTGATGAACAGAGGAATTCTCACCCAAACACATTCTTTGGCTGAAAATAGGGGAGTGAACCCGGCATTGGTCCTAACTCCTTAAGCCAGTCTCTGCCTTTCCAGGCCTCAGGTAACTTGCCTGCAGGAAGTGGGGAGAGGATGTGGAGTGGATTACCCCTCAGCTCCTTGCACCTTCCTTGTTGATCCCAGGGGCGTCTGCCATAACAAGGGTCAGGGTGGGGGACCCCCAGCTGGGGTGTGGGGGTAGGTCCAGTAAATGGGTAGAAGCAGCCAGGAGCAGAGAGCACCCTGACTGATGGGGGCCCAGTGGAGCGTGCAGGGCTGGCACCAGTGGCTCTGTTGTGCTCTAGGTAGTTATTTCAGACACCTGCTTAAGGGGAAGGCTGGGCGAGGCTGAGACAGCCTGGCACATCGAATTTACCTCTGTGAAAACTGAAAAAAAAAAAAGGATTAGGAAAAGACCACTTCCTAGTAAGCCAGCCGCCTCCTCTGCTTGTGAAAGGAGCCTGGCCCGGTTTTGTGGGGGGCGGTGTTGAAAGGAGTGGGGGAGAAGATGAGGCCTTACCTGGGCCCTGAGGCTCTGGGAACGCAGAGGCCATTTTCATCCAGCCTTCAGAAGTTTCCTTTTGTGGCATGACAGTGTTAAAAATATTCCTCCCTGAAGGTGCAACCACGGCAGAGCAGATGTCCCTGACTGAGCACTTGGGAAGGAGCTATTAAAAGGAATGTAATTAGGTTGTCATCCTGGGGCCTCCGAGCCAGGCTTCCGAACGCCATCTTTGTTGAAAGATTTCCAGACGTCAAATATTTGCAGAACCAGATTTACCAAAAAGGTTGTTAATTCCCAGTAGAAATGGGCTGTGTGCAGCAGAGGCAAAACCACGCTGCAGGTCAAGGTTGGTCTTTTCTGGGTCCTTTTCCCCATGTGGGTTCCATCCTAGCTCCCCAATTCCCTCTCCCCTCCTCCTCCACACTGCCCCCTCCCCCATCACACTTTGCTCTTAGGGAAGCCTCTGTGGGTCATTTACCCCTTAGCACTATGAACGTAAGCCCGTGAGCCCCTCTGGCACTCCCAGGAGTGTGGGATTCAGGCCTGAGGTCTGCACACTTTGGGGAACAAAAGGCTTCATCTCCTTTTATAAAACGGTTATCACGCACTGGAGTGGGCCTTCCCAGTGACCCTGAAATTGCACTACAGGCAGCCACCTACTCCACTATGTAGAGACTGAGCCTGCCCTGATTCCGAGCTGTCTTCTGCCTTGGAGGCATATCTGTTGTACTTCCTTTCCTCCGTCCTGTCTGTCATATCCTGCAGGCTCATCCATCCATCCATCTCATCTGTCATTCATCATCCATGCATCAACATTTATTGAGAGTCTGTGGCAGGAACACGCCGAGTGGTAGAGAGAAAGCGGGAAGCATAAGCAGACATGATCCCTGTCATCATGGATGGAGACAGCATAGATGCAGAAAGACATTCATCAGATAATTGCAGAAACAAATGTAAAATAATAGCCATGACAAAATCGACAAAGGAGAAGGAAGGGAATGGTGCCGGAAGCATGCGTCAGAGAGGAGACTAGCCTGTCAGGAAAGTCAAGGAAGGCTTCCCACGTGCAGTGGTGACTGAGTCAAGGGGTGTGTGTGTGTGTGTATGTGTGGGTGTAAGTGTGTTTGGAGAATTAAGGAGAATATGAGCTCAGTGGTTGGTTCCTCCAACTGGAACAGTGTCCAAAAGCCGTGGCTGAGCCTGAGAGGAAATGCCACAATTTTCATGAGATCCTTCTACTGGATTTTAGGAAACATCACGGATTGTGGTTACCAAAAAAATATACGAACAAAAGGTAGGAGGGTAGGCCTGGTAATCTTGTAATCTCAGCATTTTGGGAGGAGGAGATAGATAGATCTCTTGAGCCCAGGAGGTCAAGACCAGCCTGGGCAACATGGTGAAACCCTGTCGCTGTAAAAAATACACACACAAAAAAAAGTTAGCCAGGTGTGGTGGCGTACACCTGTAGTCCCAGCTACTCTGGTGGCTGAGGTGGGAGAATCACCTGAACCCAGGAGGTTGAGGCTACAGTGAGCCATGACCATACCACTGTATTCCAGCCTAGCAACAAAGTGAGACCCTATCTCTAAATAAATAAATAAACAAAGCAGGGGGAAAGAAGAAGAATATGAAATCAGTTTCTGGAACCAGTTTCTGGAATCTTTTACAATAGACAAATTTCTAATAGGTGATTGAGAGATAACTCAAGAAACCAACAAATCCAGGCCATAATTTCTTTGCTGATAAAGTCAAAGAGTGGCTGGGTGCGGTGGCTCACGCCTGTAATCCCAGCACTTTGGGAGGCCAAGGTGGGCAGATCACGATGTCAGGAGTTTGAGACCAGCCTGGCCAACATGGTGAAACCCCGTCTCTACTAAAAATATGAAAATTAGTTGGGTGTGGTGGCAGGTGCCTGTAATCCCAGCTACTCGGGAGGCTGAGGCACGAGAATTGCTTGAACCCGGGAGGCAGAGGATGCAGTGAGCCGAGATCGCACCACTGCACTCCAGCCTGGGCGACAGAGCAAGACTCTGTCTCAATAAATAAATAAATAAATAAAATAATTAAATAATAAAGTCAAACAGCAGGTCCTAGCCTCCTCTTCTTGGATATTCTGGCCAGCTTTTTACCTGTTAGCAATGCAATATATCATGGTTATTTCCCCAGGTCTGAAAATATTATTTTGTAGTAGAATTAGTAATGGCTACCTAATATTGCAGAGTAGAGAAAGCCACAGCTTCACTCAGTGGACCCCCTGTTGTTGGACATTTAGCTTGTTTCCATTATTTTGCAATCCTAAGCAACTCTTAAGTGAATGAATATGCTTACACATTAACTTTGCCAACTCCTTTGACTTTTGCTCAGAATAAATTTAGCTGCATATTAATAAATTTGAGGGCCAGCTTTACTAAACACAAGTTTTCTCACTCGATGATCCTGACACTCAATCTATAGAGCTCTTCCCACTCTCTGCAAGGATCCTGCAGGGTTCTCATCCATGCATTGAGCAAGTCTGGAGGACGAGATGGGACGAGTCTAGGTGGGTGGGAAGAAACCTAAGTGGACAGCTGTTCTGGGCTGGATGCGGTGGAGTTAGTGGGGAAGGTTGACAGAGGAGGTTCAATCACTGCTGACCTCTTTCTCCATCTGTGAATCTTTCCCATCAACATGCACTGAGTCTGCCTATACTGGTGGAAGGCTTTGTACTGGTGCTCAACCCTCGGGGCTCACCTGTATAGATGGGGTCTGAGAATGGGAAGGACTAACACCTCTACCAGGAATTTTCTCTGGAAGATTCAGAGGCCCCAGGAGAAATGTGCCACTGACCAGAATGTGTGTCAAAGGACAGAGTCCCTGGAGGACTCACAGGCAACTCTTTACCGAGGGTTATAAAATATTTCCCATTTTGCAGCTAGGGAAGCTGAGGTTCAGACTGGTTAAGTAGCTTCCAAGTTCCTTCCAAGCATTATACAGCTAGTATTGGACAAGATTTAAATTCGAATGAAAATTCTTCCAATCCCATTTCCCTGGCTCTTCCACCCATCCCACACTGCAGAGAAAAGCCACAGTGATGTGTGCTGTTATTCTGCATTAAATGAGATAATCCTGTTGAAAGCTGCAACGCAGGGTATGCAGTTAGTTCTCTATAGATGTCATCTATTATTATTATTGTTTTTATGCCCGACTCATTGGTTCATACATTTTATGACCACATTGTATGCAGCTTAAGGGCAGGGTCATTCCTCCCCCTCAAGGCTGGGTATAGAGTAGTTGCCTGCCATAACTGGTTAACCAAATAGCATTATTTTACAATAATCATAAAATGGAAGCAGAATTGCTTCCTTTAAGGCAGGGCTTTGTACTTTGTGGAGAAAGCAAGTCTGGCTGCCACATCAACAGGAAACTCTCCAGTGGCTTGGAACCCTGGTGGTCTACAAGAATGAGACGCCAGGGAAAAGAGCAGTGACCAAACAATGGGACTCCCGGGGTCCAGGCCCTGACCACTGATGCCAGGTGCCCACTCTAACAGCTCTGCCTGCAGGGCCTGCAATCTAATAGGCTCAGCCTATCTGAGGTGGGTGGAACCTAGGAGAGAATCTGGACCCATCTCCTGGCTCCACAACATGCGGCTTGGCCTAGGTGGTGCCTGAGGCGGCATGAGTCAGAAACAGGCTCCAGGGTTACTGGAGGAACACTTCTCTCCCCTGTCCAACCCAGAGACCATGCAGGAAAGGGGACTTAGAAGGCTTTCAGTCTCTGGCTTTGCCCTTTACTAGTGTTGGGCCTCAGTTCTTTATCCACAAAATGGGATAATAGTTCCTTTTCCATAGGATTGTAGCAATTAAATAAAATATAACATGGAAAAGTACCTAACACAGGTACTTAACTCATTGCAAACGCTCATTAAAAAAAAAAAAAAAAATCAATGGTTGGGCGCAGTGGCTCCTACCTGTAATCCCAGCACTGTGGGAGGCAGAGGCAGGTGGATCATCTGAGGTCGGGAGTTCAAGACCAGCCTGACCAACATGGAGGAACCTCATTTCTACTAAATACAAAAATAAAAATTAGCCAGACATGGTAGTGCATGCCTGTAATCCCAGCTACTCAGGAGGCTGAGGCAGGAGAATCGCTGGAACCTGGGAGGCAGAGGTTGCAGTGAGCTGAGATTGCGCCATTGCACTCCAACCTGGGCAACAAGAGCGAAACTCCGTCACACACACACACATACAAAATCAGTTGCCTCTAGATAGCAATCCACCTTGGGGCAGGGATTATATCTGATTCATGCCTGAATAAGTGAATTCATGCCTCAATACCTGGACTCCTTCTATTAATGCTTCATCTCTTCTAAGCCTTGCCTGTTTTAGGCCTCAATAGAAAATATCAAGAAGGGTTAACATTACGTTTTTCCCCTCCTTCCATGAGGGCCTGGGGACAACATGATGGCCTAAGTACCTGGGGAGAGAAAGGGGTCACTTTCATAATGAAGACAAATTCATGGTGTCACCAGCTCCTCCCTGGCCTGCATGCAACCCTTATTTTGGACCGTCTCCTTGCCCCAGGATGCTTGGACCCACTGCAGGCTGAGAGGATTCGAGAGAGGCTGAGTTTCCCTTAGAGGTGGAGTGATGTATTCCTATTAAAATAAGGGAGTGAATGATTTAAAGGAGGGGTTCAAATTTGGACATTCAGAATAGAATTTGCAGCCCGGGTACAGTGGTTCACACCCGTAATCCCAGCACTTTGGGAGGCCAAGGCAGGCGGATCACGAGGTCAGAGTTCGAGACCAGCCTGGCCAACACGGTGAAGCCCTGTCTCTACTAAGAATACAAAATTAGCCGGGCGTGGTGGTGCATGCCTATTATCCCAGCTACTTAGGAGGCTGAGGCAGGAGAATTGCTTGAACACAAGAGGCAGAGGTTGCAGTGAGCTAAGATCACGACACTGCACTCCAGCCTGGGAAACAGAGCGAGACTCCATCTCAGGGGGAAAAAAAAAATAGAAGGAGCTCTAGAACAGTATGGGCAACATAGCAAGACACTGTCTCTACAAAAAAAATTAAAAATGAGTTGAGCACAAAGCTGTAGTCCCAGCTACTTGGGAAGAAAAGATGGTAGGATCCCTTGAGCCCAGGAGATCACGGCTGCAATGAGGCACCGTTGCACTGCAGCCTGGGTGAAGCAAAACCCTGTCTCGAAGAAAAAAAAAAAAAATGGAGGGCACGGTGGCTCACCCCTGTAATCCTACCACTTTGGGAGGCCATGGGAGTGGGTGTAGATCACTTGAGTTCAGGAGTTTGAGACTCAGCCTGAGCAACGTGGAAAACCCTCTATTTATATTTTTATAAAATAATAAATAAATAAGTAGAATTTGGAAGTCAGTTGGAGTTAGGATTTAGTAATTAGTTATCATTTAATTTCTGAGTGAGAGCCAGAGAGCTGCTAGTGGCTAGACATGATGACGGCCATCACTTTGGTCTGAAATGTAGTGCTCTGTTCCAGAGACCTGCCTCCTTCAGTATGTGAAGCCAGAGATTCCTCTCCTCTGGCTCCTGCTGAAAGGGCAGGCTGAGTATCTACCACATACCAGGTGTAAAGTCTGGCATACAGGTTCAAAGGTGTCAAAGACACAGTCCTCCACAACGAAACTGGGAAGACCAGGCCTAAGCCCCGGCCTGACGCAGCCCAGCGACTCTGGGGGAAATCATAAATCTCCTAGCCTTAGCTTTCCTGTCTGGTATATGGACCTATTGCCTCACAGAGCTGTTTGAAAAGCCCCAAATAATCACAGAAGGAAAGGACTTTAAAGGGAACCTGTTCTTTGGCAGAGCGAGCTTTCCAAAGGGAATCACAGGCGGAGTTTGGCACCCTGCCCTCAGGGAGGGCTGTTATCCTTTCCTCTGTGAAACTCCAGGCTTTCTGGCCCTTGCAACGCCCACCCCATCTTTCCCAAGACCATTTTCAGCAGGGACTTGTGCCTCCAAACAGGAACTGACAAAGAAGCCACTCACCCTAAAAGCTTTCCGGGCTTCTGGTGTCCCCCACTACCCCCACCACACATACTCCAGCCAGCCCTGGGCTGCAGTGTGACCCATCTCATGAGTCACTTGGATAAAGTGAGGACTCAACAAATATTTATCAAATGAATGAATGAATGAAGGAAGGAATAGGTGAGTGAGTGGCTTCATGAATGGGCAGCCACTCCCTCAGGGAATGAGACTGCTTCCTCATTCAGGATACTGAGTGCTCCCACAGGAAGTCATTTGAGACTTTTCTGGTGAGTGCTCCATGGGGGACCCACATTCTCTACTTTTTCTCAAGCCCCATGTGTTTTCCTTTCTCCAGAACTCCATTGTGGGGGCTGTGTCCTATATTCCTTTGGGACCTTATGTACTAGACTTTATACCTGGTATGCAGTAGATGCTGAATAAATGTGTGATGAACTGAAGGGGGAGAGAGAAAGATTAGTAAGACTTGGACCCTACCTTCCAAATTATTACAATTTAGCTAGAGAGAAAAGGCAGGTACCCAAGTACCATAGGACAAA
>NW_022436984.1:20650793-20684849 GCF_009761245.1 Sapajus apella
ATCTCGGCTCACCGCAACCTCCACCTCCTGGGTTCAGGCAATTCTCCTGCCTCAGCCTCCTGAGTAGCTGGGATTACAGGCATGCGCCACCAAGTCCAGCTAATTTTTTGTATTTTTAGTAGAGATGGGGTTTCACCGTGTTCACCAGGATGGTCTCGATCTCTTGACCTCGTGATCCACCCGCCTCGGCCTCCCAAAGTGCTGGGATTACAGGCTTGAGCCACCGCGCCCGGCTAGGAAGGTATTCTTGATAGGGAAAAAGGGGATGGGCAGCTCGCCAGAGGAAAGTAGGTTCAAGTTATGTTTCCTTTAGTCAATTTAGTGGAGCAGTGGAAGAGTGCACCATGTATTGTAAGATAGAGTGGGGGAGGAAATATCATTTTCCCTGTACCCTTCTGAGTCCTTAGCTGGGACCCCTATAAAAGAAGACAGATTAACAAGAGAAAAACAAACAGAGCTGAGTGTGGTGGCTCATGGCTGTAATCCCAGCAATTTAGGAGACTGAGGTGGGTGGATCACCTGAGGTCAGGAGTTCGAGACCAGCCTGGCCAACATGGTGAAACTCGATCTCTACTAAAAATACAAAAATTAGCTGGTCATGGTGGTGCATGCCTGTAATCCCAGCTACTCAGGAGGCTGAGGCAGGAGAATCGCTGGAACCCAGGAGGTAGAGGTTGCAGCGAGCTGAGGTTGCACCACTGCATTCCAGCTTAGGAGACAAGAGTGAGACTCTCTCAAAAAAAAAAAAAAAAAAAAGAAAAAGAAAAGCAACCAGAAGTTTACTAACATGTACACATGAGAGATATTCAGGGAGGTCGAGCGCGGTGACTCACACTTGTAATCCCAGCACTTTGGGAGGCCCAGGCGGGCGGATCACAAGGTTAAGAGATTGAGACCATCCTGGCCAACATGGTGAAACCTCGTCTGTATATTAAAAAAAAAAAAAAAAGAGAGAGAAGAGCTAGTCAGGGAAAATTTGAAAACCTTAAATAGGTGACTTAGAACTCTTATATAGCATCTTCAACAACAAAAAATACAATTTTAGAGAAGCGACAAGACAAAAGCAAAGGACCTTGAGTCTCTAGGGATGACAAATTGTGGGAAGACAAATAACTGAACAGAATAATGGTAGCTAAAGGCTAGTTCGCCAAGTTTTTAATGTAGATTCCTCTGGTGCTGATGAGGGTCTAAGGTTGTCTTCTGTGATCAACCTTTGTCCTTCCTGGTTGAGGGGGAGGAGGTATACCCTTGAAAATTCATGTCCTGCTTTTAGGCAAATAGCGGGAGGGCAGAGAGCTTTTCTTGTCTCTGCTTCTTTTCAGTTGCCTTCGGCTCACAATAATCCTTGTGCCCAGGTGGCATATGTTCAGTAGGGTGGGGCAAGACCATGCAGAGCTTTGAATGCTAGGATAACAGATTTGGATCAAGTACTAGCAAGGGTGTTTGAACAGTGGCAGGAAGTGAAAGGGAACGCTGTGAGGTGTGGGAAGACGGAGGGAGAGGGCTCCAGGTAAGTATAATAGCAACGGGAGCATGGCAAAGCCCAGGGCCTGCTGGGGCGCGTCAGGGCTAGCCAGAGTTGGATTTTAGGCAAGCAGACAAACAGATCCCTTGATCACTTTCCATTTCTTTTTCTTTTTCTTTTTTTTTTTTTAGCAATGGGGACTGGCTGCGTTGCCCAGGCTGGGCTCCAATTCCCAGCCTCAAGCAATCCTACCTCAGCTTCCCAAAGTGGTGGCATTGCAGGCATGGGCCACTCTGCCTGGACTACTTTCCATTTCTTTCTACCTTTCTTTTCTTTTTTTATTTTTTGAGACGGAGTGGCTCGCTGTGTCGCCCAGGCTGGAGTGCAGGGGTGTGATCTTGGCTCACTGCAACCTCCACCTTCCAGGTTCAAGCGATTTTCCTGCCTCAGCCTCCCAAGTAGCTGGGACTACAGGCCTACACCAACACGCCAGGCTAATTGTTGTCTTTTCAGTAGAGACGGGGTTTCATCATATTGGTCAGGCTGATCTCGAACTCTTGACCTCGTGATCCACCCACCTCGGCCTCCCAAAGTGCTGGGATTACATGCATGAGCCACCGTGCCAGGCCTCCATTTATTTAATTAATCCATGCAAATAATGATTGGCCCCTATCACCAGCCAGACCCTGCCGAAGTAAACAGGGCAGAGGCCTTCCCACCTTCCCCAGGGGCCCTGGACTGTACTCTAAGCCCCCATCTTAGCGCCCAGGCCTAAGCCTTGAGGCCACCGAGACCTAAGGCAATAGCTGGGGGTGAAATCAGCTATGGCTTCTCACTAGCAGCTTCCTTATACAAAACCACTAATCCTCACGCCCGGGATCCAGGCCCACGTCCTCCACACCATGTCCCCCACAGCCGCAGCCACCACCCTCCCCGACTGGCCACACCTGGAAGGGAAGGAAGGGTGGGGGTGGCCTGCAGAGGGTGTGGCCAGATCCGGACGGTCTGTGGGCGGGGGACCAAATTGACCGGAAATGGGGCTGAGGCCGCGGCCAGGGACGGCAGCAGATGATGGTTGAGGAGTGGCCTAAGGAAGGCCTCCCTGACTGCGCCCACACAAGCCCCGCGGCTCCGCGAACGCGGCGGACGGGGCGGTGGGGCAGCGAGGTAGCTGGGAAAGAGCAAGGGGAGCCAGGCGGCTCCGCTGCGCCCTCTGCCGGCCGCCAGCCTCCACTGCACGCGGCGCCGCCCACCGTCGCACTGGGACCCCGGCCCCCGGCGGGCCAGGAACCCTCGACGCCCGCGCCAGCTCGAGCACTTTTGCACCAGCCGTGGTCACCGCAAGTCTCCTTGGGAGAAGGCAGGTGGGAATGGGAGCCTTTTTTGTAATGGGAATAGAGGCATTCTCGGAAGTCTCCCCCGCAAGGGCATTGAGGAGCCAGCATTACCTAGTGCCTACAATTCCACCATTAGACATTCCCTTGTTTGGAGGGGTGGAGAGGTGATGTTTTCAACTTTTATTGGTTATTACGGTGAGGATTTACCAGATGTGCCTAGGAGAGAGCCTGGAGGGGATGGGTAGTCTAAATCATTCATTCCATCCCTGAGCCAGGCTTTTATTAACTCTCATTTGCCAAGGCCGTTCTGAAGGTGACCTAGTGCCAACAGTCATGCTGTCTGACTGCCAGGGTCGCGGAAGGCTGGTTTCTCCTACAGTGGTTTGCCTTTTATTAATCCCCGGATAACTTAGCCTTGCTCTTCCAGGAAATCTGCCTTGACTTTTGGAGGTGAACTCCTGTTACAGGCCGGGGTTCTCTGTTTATTTCCCATGATATTTGTCTGATATCGCTAGAGTCCAGGCTCATTCAGTACCCGGGACAGAAAGCCCCCTTCAGCTCGGACACTTCTTGAACTCCTGATTTGTGTGTGTGTGTGTGTGTGTGTGTGTGTGATGTAATCTCGCTCTGTCGCCCAGGCTGGAGTGCAGTGGTGCCCAGGGTGGAGTGCAGTGGCATGATCTTGGCTCACTGCAACCCCTGTCTCCCAGGTTCAAGCAATTCTCCTTCCTCAGCCTCCCAAGTAGCTGGGACTACAGGCATGCCACCATGCCTGGCTAATTTTTGTATTTTTAGTAGAGATGGGGTTTCACCATGTTAACCAGGCTGGTCTCGAACTCCTGACTTCAGGTGATCCGAGCTGCGACACTTCTCTAAGGGAAAAGGAGAAGGGGAACATAGAGTAAAGGAGGCAGACTCGCCCATTTCCTGTTGTCAAGGTCAACACACTGTCCCCACGGGTTGCTTGCCTTGGCCCCACATTACTGATGACCTTTGTGAACACCCACCATAGAAAGTCAGTTTCCAGAGAGTAGCCAGGAGGCCCCATAAGATTGTGAATGCTCTAAAACTTAAGTTAGATGGTCTCTGGTCAGATCCCTGCAATGGTTCCCCATGCCACTTGGAGTAAAAACTGAGCCTCCCACCTTGGCCTGCGGGGCCCTAAGCACTTGGAGCTAATCTTCTATTGCTGTTCCTGCTACTCACTTCCCTCGGCCATATCGGCCCCATGCCTTTCCTGAAGCACACAGGACACACTTCCACCTCGGGGCTTTTACACTCACTGTTCCCTTTGCCTGGAAGGCCACTTCCTCAGATACTCCCATGACCCACCTGCTCCCTCACCTTCCCCAGGCCTTTATTTAAATGCCACCATGCCGAGCACCATGACTCATACCTGTAATCCCAACACTTCAGGAGGCCAAGGCAGGAGGACTGCCAGAGCCCAGGAGTTCAAGACCAGCTTGGGCAACATAGTGAGACCCCATCTCAAAAAAAGAAAAAAGTAAATGCCACCTTATCAGAGAGGCTTTCTCTGACCATCCTGTCTAAAACAATATTCTCCATCATTCTCTGGGTGCTTAGCTCCCTTGATTTTCCTCTAGCACCTGTTAGTCCGTAACTATTGGTTATTTTATTTTATTTGTATGTTGTCTGCCTACCCAGTCGGAATGTAAGCACCGCCAGAATGGAGAGCTTTATCAGTTTTGTTCACTGCTCAGCACCTAGAAAACAGCCTGGCACATAGTCAGTGCTCAATAAATTTGTGAAATGACTGAATGATTGTGCCAGGCACTAAGCCAAGTCCCAGGACAGGCCATGAATAATAAGCCTGGGCTCTTGCCCTTGAAGAACAGACTGGCGGACAGGCAAGTAATTACAAACCAGAGCGATGAGTGTTGTGTCTAAATACAGATGTATATAAAGTACACATGAAGGCTCAAGGGAGGAAATAATTCGCTCTGCCTGGAAATAAGAGGAAAGCATGAGTATGATGTCATCCGGTAGGGAAGAAAGGGAAAAGGCATACTAAGCAGAGAGAACAACCAGAGCAAAGGCTCACAGAGGTGTGAACACATTTGACATGTTCAGGAGGTGGTGAGTCGACTGGCCTGGTTGGAGCACTGTCTGCGGGGCAGGTGTGGCAGGAGGTCATTTGGAAAGATAGGTTGCAGTCACATGATGAAGGGGCAGGTGAGAACTATGACAACCGGCTCTCTAAATTTCAGATCTATGTCAGGCCAGTGGGGACATTGCAGGGCGAAGAATCTACTTCTAACCCCGGTGATGGCACCGTAGGAGCCACCCTGTCCTGCCTGGGGAAGGCCTGGGAATGTTGCGTAGCCTCCCCAAGTGGGCAGGCTGGGGTCACAGCACCTGTGGCAGCAGCCTGGTGGTTCTGCTTCCCTTCCTGTTGCTGATTTAAACAGGGCCCTCAATAAGGACCCTGCCCAGCTCCACAGGGCCTGAAAGAGTCCCTAGTCACGTGACCACAGCCTTGATCACGAAGAATCTGTTTCAAAATGTCCTTATTTTGCAATCTGACTCAAAAGGATGGGGAGTGGAAAAATTACAGACAGAAGCCACCAAGGGATCTTGGCTTAATATAACTGGTGACCTGGGAAACGACAGAGGCAGAAAATAATTTCCCTTTCGGACTGAAGGATGGAGAGGACCTCTCATAGCTGATTCAAAATAAAGACTTTCCTTCAAGCAGAGAGAGTATTTGTATATAGGGTTTCTTTTTTTTTTTTTTTTTAGACAGAGTCTTGTTTGTCACCCAGGCTGGAGTGCAGTGACATGATCTCGGCTCACTGCAGCCTCCGCCTCCCGGGTTCAAGCAATTCTCATGTCTCAGCCTTCAGAGTAGCTGGGACTATAGGCGCAAGACAGCACACCCGGCTAATTCTTTTTTATTTTGAGATGGAGTCTCACTCTGTCTTCCAGGCTGGAGAGCAGTGCTGCAATCTTGGCTTACTGCAAACTCAGCCTCCCGGGTTCAAGCAATTCTCCTGTTTCCACCTCCTGAGTAGCTAGAATTACAGGCAAGTACTACCATGCCTGGCTAAATTTTTTTTTGTATTTTTAGTAGAGACGAGGTTTCACAATGTTGACCAGCTGGTCTTGAACACCTGACCTCAGGTGATCCACCTGCCTTGGCCTCCCAAAATGCTGGGATTATAGTTGTGAGCCACTGTGCCCTACCTAATTTTGGTATTTTTAGTGGTGACAGGGTTTTACCATGTTGGCCAAGCTGGTCTCAAACTCCTGGCATTAAGTGATCCACCCACCTCAGCCTCCTGAAGTACTGGGATTACAAGCTTGCATCGTTGTGTCCAGCCTGTATGTAACTCTCTTTTCTCTGGCTCCCTCCCTTGTTATTTCACTCTTCACTCCCCTCCCCTCTTCCCCCAGCCTATCCTTGCCTCTCGATCCTTCTTCTGGTTTTTCCTTTCTTTTCTTTCCTCCTTTCCCACTTCTCCTTCTGCTTGCCAAGTTCCACTTTTCTCCTCCTTTCCTTCCTTTCTGTATTTCTTCAACTTAAGCACAAGACCCATATTTGAAACTGTTAAAGGGCAGTTTTTAAAAGGTAAAATTATAACTCGTATGTAAATATAAAACAAGTCTGGGCATGGTGGCTCATACCACTAATCCCAGCACTTCGGGAGGAAGGGGCAGGAGGATTGCTTGAGCCCAGGAGTTAAAGACCAGCCTAGGAAACCTAGCAAAACCTGTCTCTATAAAAAAATTCAAAAATTATCCAGGCATGGTGGCATGCACCTGTAGTCCCAGCTATTAGCTACTCGGGAAGCTCAAGTGGAAGGATTGACTGAGCTTGTGAAGTCGGGGCTGCAGTGAGCTGTGATTGTGCCACTGTACTCCAGCCTGGGTGACGAAATGAGACCCTGTTTCAAAAAAAAAAGGTTTTTTTAGATTTAAAAAATGAAAACTAAATATAAGTAAATATAAAATGAGCACGTCAGTGACTCAATTCAACTCACTAATTAATGAGGGAACCAGTAAGATGTTACAGCCAGTTCACAGAAAAATCCAGGAAACAGACACATATACAGGCAATCAGGGATGTTAAAGGGAATTTACTAATAGATACAAAACTGCCCTCTTCATTTGCATTTCTGTCAACAGGAATCTTGTGTTTTGGCATCAGCCTACCATAAGTTAACTTCTGTCTCTACAGGGAGGCCACATCATTGAAGACAATAAAAGGCACAGATCCCTGTAGAATCAGACAACCCAGGAAGGGTTCTCTGCTCTGCACAATGCCTGGCATTGTTGAAAGGACCCCCAGGAATCCTTGCCCATTTCAAAGTCCTCTACAAGTTTTCTTGACAAAACCTTAGAAGGGACTGTAGGAGCTGGTTAATATTTTTTCTCTTCTTTTCTTCTTCTTCTCCTTCTTCTTTTTTTTTTAAACAGAGTCTTACTCTGTCACCCGGACTGGAGTGCAATGGTGCAATTATGGTTCA
Source organism: Sapajus apella (assembly GCF_009761245.1). Classification (NCBI taxonomy): domain Eukaryota; kingdom Metazoa; phylum Chordata; class Mammalia; order Primates; family Cebidae; genus Sapajus; species Sapajus apella. The sequence goes on from NW_022436984.1 coordinate 20,658,083, forward strand.
CTGCAGCCTCAACCTCCCAGGATCAAGAGACCCTCCTACCTCAGTCTCCCAAGTAGCTGGGACTACAAGTGCATGCCATCATGCCCGGCTAATTTTTTTTATGGAGATAGGGTTTTGTCATGTTGCCCAGTCTGATCTCAAACTCCTGGGCTCAAGCAATCCTCCCACCTCGGCCTCCCAAATTGGTGGGATTACAGGCATGAGCCACCACCCGGCCAATGGAGCTGGCTAACCTTTTCAAGTCTCCAAACAGGTATCTGTCTGGAGGTGGATATGAATTCTAGCCAGAGGCTTAGTCCTGGGCAAGAATGGGGTTGAAAACAATGATTGCCTGGCTGTGATCAAAGCTGAGGGTGATGGGGCAGGTGACCACAGGCCAATGCCCCATAAGTCCTCATTCTTGTCATCTTACCATCATCTTCTGGTCTTGGATATGCAGAAAAGCTCAGGACAAGGTTGAGGGCAATCTACCCCACCTGTGCCCAGAGAGGTGGAAGCAGCCCCGGGTATGGAGATGGGCATCATCCCTCCTTAGGCCGTCCCTGGCATTTGGCTCTGTCCCCAGGTGACAGCTTCCAGGACCACCTCACCAGACTTTCATGCCCATTTTCCGAGGCCTGTGACAGCCTTCATTCTCTGCAGCTCAGACCCTGCATGCCCCCTGCTGTCCACTCCCAGGCTTCCCACAAGTCCTCCTTCACTACCTCTCCCCAGATTTGGCGTTTCAGGATCTCAGCAGTTACCTGAAAAGCAATTAGACAGATTTCTAAGGTACACGTTCTGACAAGATATGTGAGCTTGGGAGTATGAAGCAATCTGTGAAAGTTTCCTGAACTGTCCAGGTTACTGAATGCTGAGCCCTGAGTGAGATGCTTGGCAGATGCTGGAGTAGAGTGAGGGAGGATAACATTGGCAAAGAAGTTGTGATCCCCGCTCTCAGGGCATTTATAATCTGGTTTGAGAGGCCAAATACCCAGGAGATCCTAGCACCTGGTGGTCATGCTCAATGATGGGGTGGGGATGAGGATGGGGGACGTTCTGACCACAGGACCAGCCCTGGAGAAGGAAAGGGAGACCATTCCTTTCATGGACAGAAAGCCTACATAATCCCTTATCTCCATGAAAGAAAGTGCAGCTACCTTCCTTACCTGAGATGTCCTGAATTTCACCTCCCTATAGATAGGGCTGAGACCGGACCTCAGCCCCTGACCCCTGCCTCTTTATTCCCACCCTTGCAGAAGAGAGAACTGTTCAGCCTCCAGGTAGAAACCTCAAGTGGGTAATCAAAAGATTAAAAGGTTTCTAAGATGCAGAGGCTGAGTACGTGATGGAAAGTGCTCCACCAAACAAAGGGCTGTGGGGCAGGTCTTAGGACCAAGTCAGGGACACCCAGGTTTGGTTCTTCTGGTTACTCCGGTAGTTGTATGACTCAGTGCAAATCATTTCCCAGTTCATCCATCAACAAGGAAGTTGGACTCCCTAATTTCTTTGTTTCTTTTGCCTTTTATATTTTCAAGTGTGGCAAAATACATATAACATAAATGTGAAAGTTAATTTTATGTATCAACTTGCCTGGGCTACAGGATGCACAGATATTTGGTTAAACACTATTCTGGATGTGTCTGTGAGGGTGTTTTGGGAGAAGATTAACATTCGAATCAGTAGACTGAGTAAAGCAGATTACCTACCCTAATGTGGTCTCATCCAATCCCTTGAAGCCTAAATGGAATGAAAAGACTGATTAGGGGAAAGTTTGCTCTCTCTACCTGGTAGTCCTCAAGGTGAAACATCAGTTTCTTCCACCTTCAGCCTCAGATTCAGACTGGAACTGTGCCGTCAGCACTCCTGAGTGTCCAGCTTGCTGGACACAAATGGGATTGAGACTTCTCAGCCTCTATAATCATATGAGCCAATTTCTTATAGTAAATTTTATATATATATATATATATATATATATATATATATATATTTTTTTTTTTTTTTCCTTGACAAGATCCTAGAAGGATGTAGGAAAGGGAGGTGGGAGCTAGTTAATTTTTACAAGTCGCTCATAGCTCCTATTGGTTCTGTTTCTCTAGGAAATCCTGGTTAATATAATAAAATTTGCCATTTTAATCTTTTTTTGAGACAGAGTCTCACTCTGTCACCTAGGCTGGAGTGCAATGGCACAATTTCGGCTCACTGCAACCTTGGCCTCCCGGGTTCAAGTGATTCTCCTACCTCAGCCTCCTGAGTAGCTGGGATTACTGGCATGTGCCACTATACCTAGCTAATTTTTGTATTTTTAGTAGAGACAGGGTTTCACCATGTTGGCCAGGCTGGTCTTGAACTCCTAACCTTAAGTGATCTGCCTGCCTTGGCCTCCCAAAGTGCTGGGATTTCAGGTGTGAGCCACCACGCTCGGCCAATTTTTATTTTTTTATAGAGATGGGGTCTCCTTATGTTGTCCAAGTTGGCCTCAAACTCCTGAGCTCAAACAATCTTCCTGTCTCAGCCTCCCAAAGTGCTGAGATTACAGGCATGAGCCACCATGCCTAGGCTCTTCTAAGAGTTTTCATAGTTTTAGCTAGCTCTTCTCCTTATGTTTGATCCATTTTGAATTAATTTTTGTATATGGTGTTAGATAAGGGTCTAACGTTATTCTTTTGCATGCGATGGTTAGGAATTTTGTTCAGCCTGAAGAAGTAACTGACTACAGTAGCCTAAACATACAAGTTTTTATTATTTCACACAAAAGAAGTCCATGGGTAGCCTGTTCTCAGCTATAATATGAAGGCTCCATATTCTTCTTTCTCTTCTTCCAGACATGGCTTCCATTCTGGGCCCACTATGGCTGTGTGAACTCTGGCCAACACTTGGGAATTCCAGGCAGCAGAAAGGAGGAAGGGGGAAGGGATGGAACAATGTCACTCTCTTGAAAGGGCCTAAGTCTTGAACACTTTCACTTAAATCTCATTGGCTAGAACTTAGTCTCATAGCTGCAAAGGAGTCTGGGAAATAACACACCCTTATCTGGGTACACGGCCATCCCAAATTAAATCAGGTCACTCTTGCCAAGGAGGAAAGGGCAAATGAATGTTGGCTTAATAGCTAGCAGTCTCCACCTCAGGAACCTAACGCATCTGAAATTCTATGATGATCTGTCTCCTGGAGAAAAAAAAATAAGAAAATGGTTGCACAGTGCTTAGCAAAATGTCTGGCTCAGGCTATGCACTCAAAAAATGTTAGCTATTGTTTTTACCTGTATTACTCTCTGATCTCAGAGATGGACCTGTTCTTATGCCTGGATGGAACCAGTGGGTCTCTATGTGGTGTAATAGATGGACCACAGAAGTGAAAGCTGGTCCCCAAAGTGACTCTCTGCCTTACATGTTTCTCTCTTCAGACTCTGTTTTAAATCGAAGGAAGGTGAAGTAGGAGAGGAACAGGTGGCCTTAAGAAATAGTTCATTTGGACACCTCAGCCTCAGTGTAGCTCTCTGTTTGAGCTTTTTGCCTGGCTGCTGGCTGGGATGCGAGCCCCATGGGCATGGGGGTCGGAGGAAGGGGTCACATGGCAGCCAGGGAGTGCAGGCTAGATGTGGCACCGGTCAGGACGAAATGCACAGGAAAGGGCTGGTGGCCGCATCTGTTGGGGAGCAGGGATGGGGGCCGTTTGAAGGGGGTGAAGAGTGTGCTTTGCTCCTCCCTGTCCCTCCCAGGCCATATCGGGACACACTGTCAGGCATAGCCCAGTTAATTGCAGTGAAACAGGGCAGGCCAGGAAGATCTGAGATCTGGGAGCTGAAACCAGCAGCACCTGTCAAGTGTGTGGAGGTGATGCAGAACATAGTCCCGCTGTGTAGCCAGGCCCAGGCAGCATCTACCACATGGCTCCGAGACCTGGGGCCACTCAGAAGTCAGCACGGAGCAAGGTGTCAGCAGGCCCATACTGCCAGGAAGAGGAGTAGGACTGGAACTGAGACCTCATGTCAGAAACCAGGCCATAGGGGGCCTACTTGGCAGCAGAAGACAGGGCCAGAGGTCGGCCCTGGTGGGCATGATATTCAGAACATGTAATCACCAGTATGGCCAGATTCCCATCAGTGAGGGCAGACCCAGGCCTTACAACTAGGACAGGGTTCTGGAGACCTCCTACAAGGCCAGGGGCCAACACTTTATTTTCTGTATCATGGAAATGTTCTGGGTATGCAGCAGAGGGGCCAGGGGGTCTGGGTTGGCCGAGGGCACTCAGAGGACATGGGCTGCAGCTGTTTATCCATTGGTATGGACATCTTTTGGTATTTTAACCACTAGTAGAACTGAAGTCATTCATTAATATCTGAATGTGAGCCATGGACCTAAAATCAAATGTGGTTTAAAAGAGGCAAAGGAAACTTCAGGGTCCCCCACTTGCATGGGCTCTTTCCAAGACCCTGGAGAGGCCCAAGCTATGTATGCACATTCTTTTCCTTAATGGGAGTTTCCCTAAATTGATATGCTCTATGCCCACAAAACCTGGCTCTAGTCTGGTCAGGCACCAGGTGATTTGGAGTCACTTTTTTTTTTTTTTTTTTTTGAGACTGTATTTCACTCTGTCACCCAGGCTGGAGTGCAATGGGACGATCTCAGTTCACTGCAATCTCTGCCTCCTGAGTCAAGCAATTCTCCTGCTTCAGCCTCCTGAGTAGCTGGGATTACAGGCATGCACCACCGTGCCCCGCTAATTTTTGTATTTTTAGTAGAGAGAGAGTTTCACCATTTTGGCCAGGCAGATCTCAAACTCCTGGCCTCAAGCGATCCACCTACCTTGGCCTCCCAAAGAGCTGGGAGCCTCTGCACCCAGCCCAGAGTCATTTCTTGGCAAGTGAAGGATGGTAGGTGAGCACCCTTTCTACTGGGGAGGGCAAGACTTCACGACCAGCAGTAGGCCAGCTGGTCTTGGTAGCTTGATGTGTGCTTATTTATTTATATCTCATAAAATAATAAAACCATACCTTTGCCTTCGTTATCCCAGTCAGTCCTCCCAGAACCCTGTGAGATGAACAGGACAGGTCTTACCAACTCTGACTCAGAGATGATGAAACTGAGGCCCAGGGAAAAGAAGCTAAGAGGCCTACTCAAATTTGCAAGGCCGGCTGGAGACAGAAGTATGTCTTCAACTCTGTACTTTTTACAGCCAGAGTTCTTCACTTTCCTGATTCAAGACCAAACACAGTTATGACAAAGCATAGTGTAAGGAGACCCACCCTCTGCACCTGGCGAGGTACCCAGTAGCTGTCTCAGCCACAAACATCTCCATCCTGGCTCTGGGGGCAAAGGAGGCTTACATGGACATGAAGTACAGAACATAGGACCATAAAAGCCCAGGAACTTTGGGAAGGAAAGAGGTCTTATTTAATATTCCCCTGTATTCTTCCTGAACTTTGCATTCTTACTCACAACAAGTCATTTGAGTCAACTATATTTACTCTAAATATCAACACATATGTACAACCATGATATAGTGCAATTGGCAATAATTTCTTTGCAGTGTCCAGACTGGAAACAATTGCAGGTTTAGGTGACCAACCCACATGCCAGCACACACACGTACATGCTAGCACACTCACGCATCTCCAGTCTTTCAAAGCCACAACTGCGTGAAAGAGGGAGACTCAGATCCCACCCCAAATCAAAGCCTGATCTGTAGACTTGGTTTTGCCTAGAAAGACGAACTCACCCAGCAAACCTCAGGACCAAACCTACCAATCAAAATAACCGACAAGGAAAATAGCTACAGAGTGACAGAGTGAGTTGCCGGGATACCTTCAGTTACTTTATTATATATATATATATATACATATGTATATATATATATTTTTTTTTTTGAGACAGGGTCTCACTCAGTCATCTAGGCTGCAGTGCAGTAATGTGATCATGGCACACTGCAGCCTTGACTTCCCAGGCTCAGGTGATTCTCCCACCTCAGCCTCCTGAGTAGGTGGGACCACAAGTGCACACCACCATACCTGGCTAATTTTTTATATTTTTTGTAGAGACAGGGTTTCACCATGTTGCCTATGCTGGTCTTGACTCCTGGGCTCAAGCAATCCTCCCACCTTAGCCTCCCAAAGTGCTAAGATTACAGGCATGAGCCACTGTGTCTGGCTCTTATTATCCTAATAAGGCCACCTGGGGTCCCAGCATAAATAGGCCCAGATCTCATGGGCCTTGGAGAAACTGTGCATGCAGCACCTCCAGGGCAAGGTTCCAAACCTAGGAAGACCACTGAGGAGCAGTGGGAAGGAACGGGCTGAACATCTGAACTTCACCTCACAAGGTGCTGTCTACATTCTCAATCCAGATCACCCCAGGGGACTGAGCTCCATTCAAGGACATCTTTGAATGTTCCTATAACCTCCTGGCTTTAAAAAAGGGAGTCCTTTCTTCTTCATTTTTTTATTTTTGAGACGGAATCTCACTGTCACCAGGCTGGAGTGCAGTGGTGTACTCAGCTCATTGCAATCTCCACCTCCCAGGTTCAAGCGATTTTCAATCTTGGCTCACCGCGACCTCCGCCTCCTGGGTTCAGGCCATTCTCCTACCTCAGCCTCCTGAGTAGCTGGGATTACAGGCACACACTACCATGCCCAGCTAATTTTTTGTATTTTTAGTAGAGATGGGGTTTCACCGTGTTGACCAGGATGGTCTCGATCTCTTGATCTTGTGATCCACCCGCTGTGGCCTCCCAAAGTGCTGGGATTACAGGTGTGAGCCACCGCGCCTGGCCCCCCAGCCTTCTTTTTTATTGTATAGACAGGATCTCACTGTGTTGCCCAGTCTGATCTTGAACTCCTGAGCTCAAGCAGTCCTCCTGCCTTGGCCTCCCAAAGTCCTGGAGTTACAGGGATGAACCACCATGCCTGGCCTGGGAGCTCCTCTTTCTTTCTTTCTCTTTCTTTCTTTGAGACAAATTGTCACTCCAACACCCAGGCTGGAGTGCAGTGGCATGGTCTCAGCTCACTGCAACCTCCACCTCCCAGGTTCAAGTGATTCTCCTGCCTAAGCCTCCCAAGTAGCTGGGATTACAGGTGTGCACCACCATGTCCGGCTAATTTTTTGTGTTTTTATTAGAGACAGGGTTTTACTGTGTTGACCAGGCTGTTCTTGAACTACTGACCTCAAGTGATCTGCCCGCCTCAGCCTCCCAAAGTGCTGGGATTACAGGTGTAAGCCACCACACCCAGCCCCCCTTTTGCTATTCTCCTGTAATTTGGCAAAATGGTCTCCTTTCCATCCCTTTCCTGATGTATAAACTCCATTCATGTCTTTCCCTTTATTCTGATGGTGACTCTGAATACTTCTTAGACTGTCTTCAGTCATTTTCCTCCCTCTGTCTAATCCCTGCTCATTCCCCTGGATCCTCTGCAAAGCGATATAGAATGTTTCTTTGGAGATGCCATACCAGGATTTGGGGTTAGCATTGGAGAACACAGAGGGATTCAATTGAAGTTGCCCTTTATCTTATGGCTTATGGGGCAGCCAGGTACCAAGATGTCCCTACAGTGAATGTACCTCCTGATTTTCACAGCCCTGTGTAGTCCTCTCCCACGTGATGGGCTGACCTTTGTAACCAACAGAATATTGTAGAAATGATGAAACGTGATTTCCAAGGCTAGATCTTAGAAGACATTGCAGCTTCTGCCTTGTACTCTCTGCTGTGGCAGAAGCCAGACACCACATCGTGAGGGCATTCAGGAAGCCCTGTGGAGGAGCCTGCATGGTGATAAACTGAGACCTTCTGTGAGTAGCTAGCATAAACTTGCTATGTGTGGGAGAGGGCCAGCTTAAGTGGATTCTCCAGCCCCAATCATGCCTTCAGATCACTACATCCCTAACTGGCATCTTGATCCTGTAACCTTGTGAGACAGCCTAAGCCAGAGCCAGATCCACCCAGCTTAGCCACTCTAAAATTCCTGACCCACAGACACTGTTTGAGATAAATGCTTACCGTTTTTTTTTTTTTTTTTTTTTTTTTTTTTTTTTGGAGACAGCATCTTGCTCTGTTGCCCAGCCAGGCTGGAGTGCAATGGCTCACTGCAACCTCTGCCTCCCGGGTTCAAGTGATTCTCATGCCTCAGCCCCCCAGGTAGCTGGGAATACAGGTGTGTGCCACCATGCTCAGCTAATTTTCATATTTTTAGTAGAGACGGCATTTTGCCACGTTGGCCAGTCTGGTCTCGAACTCCTGACCTCAGGTGATCCACTCACGCCAGCCTCCCAAAGTGCTGGGATTACAGGTGTGAGGCACCATGCTCGGCCTACTCTTTTAAGGCAATACATTTTGGAGTAATTTGCTATGCAGCATTATATAGCTAATAATACAGTTAATCATATTATCCATCAAAGGAAAAGGGGACAGAAGGTAGAGAACTGTTTGGAACCCTGCCAAATTATTCTAGTTCTGGTGGGATGCCCAGGTCTCCACTGTGCCAGTGATGGGTGTGTGACCCCAGCTTGGTACACTGGACTCACCGTCTCCTTATCTCCTTTCTAACTGAAGTTTCTGGAAGTCTGAGCTAAATTTCTTCTTTCTCTTGCACATAAAAGAGTCCTGAAGTAAGGGCATCACGCACAGTCACACACGGAGAAAGGCAGTCAAAAGTAGAAAGATGAAGGCAAGAAAGTTAAAGTGCCCGGTACTTCAGCCCAGTCAAGGAATAGGAAAGCAAAAGGTTCTTAGTAGCTACACTGTGCATTTCCGTAACCATGTTTGATATTAATTCCTGTGCCCTGCCCTTTGTAGGGAGATAGAGACACTATTTGCTTCCATTTATTTAAGGATAATTAAATGGATACAACTGAGTATTACATGTTGTAGTGGCTGCATTGTTTTTCTCCTATAATTAGGGAAAATTGGAAGCTTTTCTACACATTCTACATGTGGAACATAGATATGGGGGACACAGGAGACAAGGAAGTATGGCCCTTCTTTTTCGAAAACTTGCTGTCTAAATAGACAATTACCCTCTACTAGGAAGAAATATCACAATTGCTAGGAAATAATGCACACACCGTCACAGCTTCTGAAGTCATCGGGATAGACCTTCCAGTCTGAATCTGAAATAAACTCTGCAGTAAGTTTCTATGGTAAGAAACCTGCATTTGCTGTCAGCACCTTAAATCTGTTGTCATTATTATGTTACATAAAGTGTTTTGAAAGCCATGGTAGCCATTTAGAAAACTGCAGCAGGAAAATCATAGTTTGTTTCTTGCAGTATCGCTTTTTTTTTTTCTTTTAAAAAACTGAGATATAAGCTGGATGTGGTGGCTCACACCTGTAATCCCAGCACTTTGGGAGGCCAAGGCAGGTGGATCACGAGGTCAAGAGATGGAGACCATTCCTGGCCAACATGGTGAAACCCCATCTCTACTAAAAATACAAAATTAGCTGGTGTGGTGGTGCGCACATGTAGTCCCAGCTACTCGAGATGCTGAGGCAAGAGAATCGCTTGAACCCGGGAGGCAGAGGCTGCTGTGAGCTGAGATGGCACCACTGCACTCCAGCCTGGCAACAGAGCAAGACCTCGTTTCAAAAAAAAAAGTGGAGATATAATTTATACACCATAAAAGTCACCATTTAAAATATACGATAGACCAGGCATGGTGGCTCATGCCTGTAATCCCGAGGCATGCAGATCACTTGAGGTCAGGAGTTCGAGACCAGTCTGACCAACATGGTGAAACCCCATCTCTGCTAAATACAAAAAATTAGCCAGGCATGGTGGTGTCCACCTGTAATCCCAGCTACTAGGGAGGCTGAGGCAGGAAAAATTGCTTGAACCAGGAGGCAGAGGTTGCAGTGAGCCGAGATTGTGCCATTGCTCTCCAGCCTGAGCAACAAAAGTGAAACTCAGTCTCACAAAAAAAAGAGAAATAAAAAATGTCCAGGCATGGTGACTCATGCCTGTAATTCCAGCACTTTGGAAGACCGAGGCGGGTGGATCACCTGAAGTCAGGAGTACAAGACCAGCCTGACCAACATGGAGAAATCCCGTCTCTACTAAAAATACAAAATTAGCCGGACGTGGTGGCGCATGCCTGTAATGCCAGCTACTCGGGAGACGGGGCAGGAGAAGCACTTGAACCCGGGAGGCAGAGGTTGCAGTGAGCTGAGATGGCGCCACTGAACTTCAGCCTGGGCAACAAGAATGAAACTCTGGCCGTGCGTGGTGGCTCACGCCTGTAATCCAAGCACTTTGGGAGGCTGAGGCGGGTCAGGTGGATCACCTGACGTCAGGAGTTCAAGACTAGCTTGGGCAACGTGGTGAAACCTTGTCTCTACTAATAATACAAAAATTAGCCAAGTGTGGTGGCATGCGGCTGTAATCCCAGCTACTCGGGAGGCTGAGTTAGGAGGATTGCTTGAACCCGGGAGATGGAGGTTGCAATGAGCTGAGATCATGCCACTGCACTCCAGCCTGGGGAAGACAAGCATAAAACTCCATCTCAAAAAAAAAAAAAAAACAAAGAATGAAACACTCTGTCTCAAAAAAAAAAATTAATTGGGTTTTAGTAAAAGTTTATGCAATCATCGCACCACCATCTAATTCTACAGTATTTTTATTACCTCCAAAAGAAACGCTATACCTATTAGCAGGTGCTTCCCATTCCTCCCTTTCTCCAGCCCCTGGAAACCACTAATCTACTTTCTGTCTCTGTAAATTTGCCTACTCTGGACATTTCATATAAATTGAGTCATATATATCATGTGGTCTTTTGTGACTGGCTTTTTTCATGTAGCATTACATTTTCAAGATTTGTTTATGTTGTAGCAGGAATCAGTCCTTCATTTCTTTTCAATGCTGAACAATATTTCATTATATGAATAGACCATATTTTGTTTGTCCATTCATTAGTTCATTCATCCATTCATACAAAAATTAGTTGGGCATGGTGGTGCATGCCTGTAGTCCCAGCTACAGGAGGCTGAGGCAGGGGGATCACTTGAACCCAGGAGGTTGAGGCTGCAGTGAGCTATGATTATGTCCCTGCACCCCAATCAAGACAACAGAGTAAGACCTTGTCTCAAAAAAAAATTATTATAAGTGGTATTTCCTGTTTTCATAGTCAGTTTGGGCTGCTATAACAAAAATACCATAGTCTGGGTAGCTTAAATAACAGACATTTATATCTGACAGTTCTGGAAGCTGGGATGTCAAAGATTAAGGTTCCAGTATATCTGGTATCTGGTGAAGGTACTCTTCCTAGTTTGCAGATAGCTGTCTTCTTCTTGTATCTTCACAATGTCGGGGAGGCGGACGCACACACAAACACAGCCAGTCAGCTTCTTGTTTTTTTTTTTTTTTTTTTTTCTTTCAGACTGACTCTTGCTCTGTTGCCCAGGCTGGAGTGCAATAGCATTATCTCGGCTCACTGCAACCTCCACCTCCCAGGTTCAAGCAATTTTCCTGCCCCAGCCCTCTGAGTAGCTGGGATTACAGACACCTGCCACCACGTCCAGCCAATTTTTGTATTTTTAGTAGAGTCGGGGTTTCAACATGTTAGTCAGTCTGGTCTTAAACTCCGGACCTCAGGTGATCCACCTATCTCTGTTTCCCAAAGTGTTGGGATTACAGAGGTGAGCCACCGTGCTCTGCCCAGTCAGTTCTTATAAGGTCACTAATCCCATCATGAGAACTCCACCTTCAGAAACTGATTACTTCCCAAAGGCCTCATGTCTTAATGCTATCCTACTGGGGGAGTTAAAATTTCAGTATATTTTTGGAGGGGACACAAACACACAGTTCCTAACTCCTGTTCCCTCTCTCCCAGCTGTAGAGCCCCCACCCCACCCCAGGAATTGGTATACTCTTGTGTAAGTACAGTAAAGAAGGAAATCCTGTTTTCTGTGTGTGGATGAAACCAGCTACGTAGCTTTGGATTGATGACTGCAATATTAGCCCATGTTATGAAATTCACCCTGGGCATTTTTCTTACTACTCAGACAAGGTAGCTATTATCTCAAGCCTTACCCGGTGAGCATGCTAGAATCCCCTTCCAGCCCTGTGTTTTGTGGAGAAAGACCTTCACAGCCCTCCTGCTTCAAAGCTTAGTGAGAGTAAGAACTCACCCCAGTGGGAGGACATTCATCTATTCATGAGAGGTCCACCCTCATGACCCAGACATCCCACTAGGCCCAGCACCACCACACTGGGGACCCAATTTCAACACACATGTTGGTGGGAACAAATAAACCCTATCCAAACCATAGCACCATCTTATCCAGCTCTTCCACTTTTGGGTATATACACAAAAGAATTGAAAACAGGGACTTGAAGAAATATAGTGTACCCCCACGTTCATAGCAGCATCATTCACAACAGGAAAAAGGAGGAAGCAACCCAAGTGTCCATCAATCAATGAGTGAATAAACAGAATGTGGTATATAAATATGATGAAACAGCATTCTGCCTTAAAAGGAAATGAAATTCTGACATATGCTACAACAGAGATAAACCCTGAGGACTTTATGCTGCATGAAATAGCCAGTCACAAAAGAACAAATACTGCATGACTCCACTTATACAAAGTACATAGAGTACTCACATTCCTAAAGACAGACATTCACATTCCTAGAACGCTGGTTGCCAGAGGCCAGGGATTGGGGGTTAGGGGTGGGGGAGGAGGAGAAGGAAATGGGGAATTTTTGTTTAAGGGGAGTTACATTGTCAGTTTTACAAGATGAAGAGTTATGGAGAGGGATGAAGGGGATGATTGTAATGGTTATACAACATTATGAATGTATGTAACGCCACTGTACTGTACACTTTAAAATGGTTGAGATGGTGCATTTTATGTTATGTTTATCTTAACACAATAAAAAATTGCAGAAAACATAATCTTGTAGTCATCTTTTTGTCTTATGTCTAAACTGTGCATAATTTTTCCTAAACAGTCTCTCCTGTGACCATAAATAATCTCTAAATACCATTCTTGATCACATAGTAAAAAGGCTGATCTCATGCTTTTGTGCCAAGATCATTATTTGAATTTCTTGCTTAGTTGGCTGTTTTCCACAGTACTTTTTTTTCTGAGACAGAGTCTCGCTCAGTTGCCCAGGCTGGAGTACAGTGGTGAGATCTTGGCTCACTGCAACCTCTGCCTCCTGGGTTCCAGTGATTAACATGCCTAAGCCTCCTGAGTAGCTGGGATTATAGGCACCCACCACAATGTGGGCTAATTTTTGTACTTTCAGTAGAGACAGAGTTTCACGATGTTGGCCAGGCTGGTCTCAAACTCCTGGCCTCAAGTGATCAGCCCGCCTTGGCCTCCCAAAGTGCTGGGATTACAGGCGTGAGACACCATGCCCGGACTCGATAGTTCTTTTGATGGAAATTAGATGTGGGTATAATTTATAGCACATAGACATGATTATGATGACCAAAAAATTTTTTATAAAACTATAGACTTTTAATGTTTTTTAAGTTTATTTTTTAATTAATATATAATAGTCCTACACGTTTTTGGGTACATGTGGTATTTTGATACCTGTACACAATGGATAATGAGGGTAGTTGGAATATCTATCAAACCTTCATCCTTCTGTGTATTGGGAACATTACAAACCTCGTATAGCTATTTGGAAATAGGCAACAAATTATCAATAACTATAATTTCCCGGTTGTAGTATGGAATACTAGTACTTAGTTCTCCTATCTAACTGTAACCAGAGTGCTGTGTCCCAAGTGAGGAGATATTATTATACTGATTCCGTGGCAGCCATCCCTTGTATCCTCTGAATCTCTTCCCTTTTTATTATGTACTTTCTTTTTTTTAATTTTTTTAATTTTTTTTAGGTGGAGTTTTGCTCTTGTTGCCCAGGCTGGAGTGCAATGGTGCGATCTTGGCTTACCACAACCTCTGCCTCCTGGGTTCAAGCGATTCTGCTGCCTCAGCCTCCCAAGTAGCTGGGATTATAGGCCTGTGCCACCATGCCTGGCTAATTTTTTTTGTATTTTTAGTAGAGATGGGGTTTCTCCATGTTGGTCAGGCTGGTCTTGAACTCCCAACCTCAGGTGATCTGCCTGCCTTGGCATCTCCAAGTGCTGGAAATTACAGGCATGAGCCACCGCACCCAACCTTTTATTACATACTTTCTAACCTACTTAGCCTGATTCATATATGCAAATGAAGCAAGAGGTATAAATTAACATAAGCCACCTTTTGGTTAGCAAATCTAGTGCCATAAGATACTGAGAAACTATTGCATCCTGATGATTAACGTCTCTCTGGAGATTACGCAATGTATTTAGGAGTGCATTTTCAAAAGCCTTATCATTCCAAAGTGGTTTCTTAGTTGATTTTTGGTAAGTTAAATAACCTATTCTGAGGCCACGAAGGCAACATCGAGAAGTTCTTCTTCACTACTCTTTTTATCTGTAATTGTCAGGGAGCTACTCTTTTACTCTAGACTCTTGAAATTCACCAATGTTTGTAGCCTGCAGGGAAGTAGCTTCTTTACAACCTGTAAGGCTGAGACAATCTGTAAACTAAGAAACAGGAACTACACCAGTTTCCTGGGAAGACATTGTAGATGTGAATTGCAGATATTAATTGCAATCTTTATTCCTTAATGTGAATCTGTCCTACCTGATAAAGTAAAACTTGTTCTCATGTATTAATGGCACTCCCACTATAGCCTTGGTTGTACTGGCAATCTGTCCATTTATATCCTAAAGGAAGCACCGATTCTTTTTTTTTTAACAGAGACAGGGTTTCACCATGCTGGCCAGACTGGTCTCGAACTTCTGACCTCAGGTGATCCGCCCACCTTGGCCTCCCAAAGCGCTGGGATTACAGGCGTGAGCCACCGCGCCCAGCCTGATTCTTGGCAGATTACGTAAAAATTAGATAACTTTTTACTACCTTTGGTGAAAAACAGTAAAAACTTCAAGACCAGAGGCCGGACTCAGTGGCTCATTCCTATAATCTCAGCACTTTAGGAAGCTGAGGCGGGTAGATCACCTGAGGTCAGGAGTTCGAGACCAGCCTGGCCAACGTGGCGAAACCCCATCTCTACTAAATACAAAAATTAGCTGGGCATGGTGGCACGTGCCTGTAGTCCCAGTTAGCTACTTGGGAAGCTAAGACAGGAGAATTGCTTGAACCCTGGAGGCAGAGGTTTCAGTGAGCTGAGATTGTGCCACTGCACTCCAGCCTGGGTGACAGAGAGAGACTGTCTCAAAAAAAAAAAAAAACTTCGAGACCAATTTCTTCTCTTCTTCATCACACATACTTTATTTATTTTAATATTTACATGTATATATATTTAAACATGTATACTGCTGTGCAGGAATGACAACAAAAAATTTAAAAACAAATAATTATGTATAAAGTTATATGAAGATATTAATATTTTCAATCTTAGCTTTAAAAGACAATGTTATACTACAAGACAAAGTTGATATTTTACTGAATGTACCTCTTTTTCATTTTTATTTTTTTATTTTTTGAGATGGAGCCTCACTCTGTATCCCAAACTGGAGTATAATGGCTCGATCTCAGCTCACTGCAACCTCCACCTCCCAGGTTCAAGCAATTCTCCTGCCTCAGTCTCCTGAGTAGCTGAGATTACAGGCACCTGCCACCGTGCCTGGCTAATTTTTGTAGTTTTTAGTAAAGATGGGGTTTCACCATCTTGGCCAGGCTGGTCTTGAATTCCTGACCTTGTGATCCACCCACCTAGGCCTCCCAAAGTGCTGGGATCACAGGCGTGAGCCACTGTGCCTGGCCAATTTTTTATTTTTTATTTTAGGAACCTCTGGAAGATGAATTTACCTCTTTATTGGCACTTTTTTGTAAAAAAGGTAAAAACTATGCTTGCTGACACAGTATAATTGTTTCTACCTCTCTGAGTTTTTGTTTTTAAAAAGGTATTCAATGTAACCAAAGAGTTCTCATTAACTAATGGAATACTCTATTATATTAGTCTAATATCTTAAAGTGGTTTGAGGATCTTGAAAATTATGCTTAAGTTTTGATTACAAAACCACACAATTACTGCTGATATTCAAAGTTTGGCAAAGAAATGACAGTTAGAAATTTCCCATGGATGTTGAAAATGAAGTAATAGGCTGGGCTCAGTGGCTCATGCCTATAATCCTAACACTTTGGATAGGCCAAAGCGGGCACATCACTTGGGGTCAGGAGTTCAAGACCAGCCTGGCCAACATGGCAAACGCTGTCTCTATTAAAATACAAAAAAATTACCTGGGCATGGTGTCAGGTGTCTGTAATCCCAGCTACTCGGGAGGCTAAGGCAAGAGAATCTCTTGAACTTAGGAGGCGGAGGTTGCAGTAAGCCAAGATCTCAGCACTGCACTCCAGCCTGGGCACTGTCTCAAAAAAAAAAAGAAAGTGAAGTAATAAAATCCAAATTATTTTCAGCATTGTCTGAAATTCACAAGAACCAATTTACTTCTTTTTCTATTTTATCAGCACTCTAGTTGTTATAATTCAATTTAGTTGAGCACACATATTTACACTCTCATAAACTTAAATATTTTTTGTGGAAACAGTGATAATTAGTCTAACCCATAAAACCAATTTCAAAAAATTAGAAAGTTCAAATTTTGTGTTGTTTACTTTCTAAACAACACAAAACAAAAAACCCAAGTCTTACCTAAAATAAGATATACATTTATATTACACTCCACATTGTAGTTAAGATGAAGACATATAACTGCTTTTAAACCAAAATTATCAAATCTGTCTTACCTGTTTAAGAATTCACCTTTATTAGGAATATTAGCAAATGTAGATCCAGATATAATTCTGCATTTATTTATCAAATATTAAAAACATTTTATAGAAGTTTTCCTTAGCATATTTTTTAGACTGTGTATTGATCATATTTCCTTATTTTTTGTATTCTTATTGCTCTGGCATTTGAGGCTTTGCTCCTAAGGAGACTGCTCTTCCCAGGGCTTGCTAATGTTTAACATACAAATGTTTAATATACAAACTGATCAACCCAGAGCCCACACCCCAGTCATCTCCTTTTTCAAACTCTCACATATCAGGCCAATATTCTCGCCACCCTAAATCACTCCAAACCTAGCCACCGAACCCCTATGTCCCAGAGTCCCCTGAAATTATTCAAACCATCCAGTCCTAAACTTTCTCAGTGTACCTATCCTGCCCGGCTCATTCCTTCCTGTGAAAACCCCAGTTAAAGTCTCTGGGCCACACTCCCCACTTCTGCCTCCTGACCAGCTTGGGTGCTTCCCCATGCCACTCTGTGTGGCATGCCAACTGTCTCTAGGCATCTGTGAGAGCAAACTTCTTTCTTCATGATAATAATTTCTCTGTCTGCATGCCTTACCATACCTGATTAAAACAAATTCTGAGTGCATTTTTAGAACAGACTGCTAATCATTAATATTAGCTTGATACAATCCAGGCATGATGGTTCATGCCTGGAATCCCAACACTTTGGGAGGCCAAGGCAGGTGGATCACTTTAGATCAGGATTATCAACTTGATTGGATGGAAGGATGCAATATTGATTGTGGGTATGTTTGTGAGAGTGTTGCCAAAGGAGATTAACATTTGAGTCAGTGGGCTGGGGAAGACAGACTCACCCTTAGCATGGTGGGCACCATCTAATCAGCAGCCAGTGAATATAAAGCAGGCAGAAAAACGTGAAGCAATGAGATGGGCCTACCCTCCTAACCTACATCTTTCTCCTGTGCTGGATGCTTCCTGCCCTCAAACATCGGACTCCAAGTTCTTCAGTTTTGGGACTTGGACTGGTTCTCCTTGCTCCTCAGCTTGCAGACGGCCTGTTGTGGGACCTTGTGATTGTGTAAGTTAATACTTAATAACACACACACACACACACACACACATATATATATATATATATATCTCCCATTAGTTCTGTCCCTCTAAGAGAACCCTTACTAATACAATGGTGAAACCCTGTCTCTACTAAAAATGCAAAAATTAGCTGGATGCGGTGGTGGGCACTTGTTATCCCAGCTACTCAGGAGGCTGAGGCAATAGAATTGCTTGAACCCAGGAGGCACAGGTTGCAGTGAGTCGAGATTGCACCACTGCACTCTAGCCTCGGGACAGAGCAAGATCGTGTCACCAAAGAACATATGTATATGTTAACATGATACCTATTTGCATTTCCTTTCCTTCTCTTGAGATCCCTGTAATGAGTAAAAGTGACAGATTCCTACAATCTGTGGAAGGGGATCAGAATATGCCACCCCAAAATGTACTACTCTGGCATTAGGATTCTTTTCAGCTAAAGGCAATTAAGAAATAGAAGGCTCAGGAGGACCTCTGCCCTCCCCCTTTCTTTCTGAAAGCAGAGCATACAGTTCCCTTTTGTAAAAGTAACATAAATTCCCATTTGTAGAAGTGTCTCCCTCTGCCATACCAGGAAGAGAGCACTATAAATCACCTGACGTGACTCTTCTCACTGCAGTCTGCACCTGACTTGAGTCTGCATAACAAACCTTACTAAAACATTCTTATCTACAATTAATTCCCCTATATATTTACCTTCCCAAAATTTGTTTTTGCTGGAAGCCCAAGCCCCTTTTCCTTTGTCTCGTTACTTCTCCACAATTTATTGCCCTTTATTAAATTAACATATGAGCCCTGGGTCCAACCACTTCTTTGGGTTTTCACTGTAATTCTTGTAAAATTTAAAACATTCATTATATTTGCAAGCCTTTTTTCTCCTGTTGACCTGTCTTTTGTCAGTTTAATCCATAGGCTTCAGGCCCAGAACATAAAATAGTAGAAAAAAAGTTTCACCTTACCTACACTATTAACCAAGCTTCTCCACAAAGAAACCAACCACAGGTATACAGAGCTACAGTTGCAAGCAAACCCCCCTAAGCAGCCAGTTATTTTCCTCTGTGGGGTGGGCAAAGGTTTTTCTTTTCTTTTTTTTTTTTTTTTTGAGATGGAGTTTCGCTCTTGTCACCCAGGCTAGATTGCAATGGTGTGACCTCCACTCACTGCAACCTCTGCCTCCTGGGTTCATGTGATTCTCCAGCCTCAGCCTCCCAAGTAGCTGGGATTACAGGCACCCACCACCACGCCTGGCTAATTTTTGCATTTCTATTAGAGACAAGGTTTCACCATGTTGGCCAGGCTGGTCTCACACTGGCTGGTCTTGAACTCCTGACCTCATGATCTGCCTGACTCAGCCTCCTGAAGCGCTGGGATTACAGGTGTGAGCCACCTCACCCAGCAGGTTTTTCTTATTTACAGCTGCACAAACAAGAACCATAAGCTTCAGTGCTACAGCTTCATCCATTGCAAATGTAGATACCAACACTGTGCCTTCAGGAAATCTCAAACAAAACAAAACAAAACCAACTGGTCAACATGGTGAACCTCCATCTCTACTAAAAATACAAAAATTAGCCAAATGTGGTGCTGCCCACCTGTAATCCCAGCTACTTGAGAGAGGCTGAGACAGTAGAATCGCTTGAACCCAGGAGGTGGAGGTTGCAGTGAGCTGAGATTGTGACACCACACTCCAGCCTGGGTGACAGAGCAAGACTCTGTCTCAAAAAAAAAAAAAAAAAGTAAAAAGAATAAAATTAGCTGGGTGTAATGGCACACACCTGTAGTCCCAGCTGCTCAGAAAGCTGAGCCCAAGTTTGAGGCTGCAGTGAGGCATGATGAAGCCAGAGTGCCTCCATCTTGAATAGGGGCTGGGTAAAACAAAACTAAGACCTGTTGGGCTTCATTCCCAGTAAGTTAGGCATTCCTAGCTGATTAAACAGGTTGTGGTAAAGAAGCCGGCCACGTCCTACCAAAGCCAAGATGATGACAAAAGTGACCTCTGGTCCTTATATACTTACTGCTCATTATGTACTAATTATAATACATTAGCATGCTAAAAGACACTCTCACCAGCACCATGACAGTTTACAAATGCCATGGCAACATCAGGAAGTTACCCTGTATGGTCTAAAAGCAGGAGGAGCCCTCAGTTCCCAAAATTGCCCATCTCTTTCTTGGAAAATTCATGAATAATCCACACTTTGTTTAGCATGCAATCAAGAAACAACCATAAAAATAGCCAACCAGCAGCCCTTGGGACTGCGCTGCCTGTGGAGTACTCACTCTTTTCTTTATTTCTCTAATAAACTTGCTTTCACTTTATGAACTTGCCTCAAATTCTTTCTTGCACAAGGTCCAAGAATCCTCTCTTGGGGTCTGGATCGGGACTCCTTTCCAGTAACATCTTCAGAAACTTACATTTTCTTATATTAGTTTATGTATTTTGTGTTTTTAGTTTATGAACAGAAGGTTGATGACCTTGTGGGGAAGAAAATATTTTCCTCTACTCTCTTAGGTTTTGTAATTGGGGGCCTAAAATAAACTGACAAAAAACAGATTCACAAGAGAAAAGATGAATTTTAATCATGTGCAGGCATTTACGAAGAAATGCAACTAAAGGCGTGGATAGACATTAGGGCTTTATACCACCCTCATAGGTGACAGGGAGTGGAAAAAGAGTACTTACTAGGAAAATAAATGACTTCTTATGTGAGAGGAGGAGAAAGAGCGCTTATGGAAAAACAAATGACTTTTAAGAAAGATAAATGGGTCCTTAGGAGAACAGATGGAGATATGATAGTTTTCTGATAATGTCTCTTTGAGTGTGCTGCCAAATTCTCTCTCAAGATTAGAGTTGTTCCCAGGGAGGAGGTTTACAACAGCTGAGTTCTTTTGAGTTCTTTTGGGAGCCTCTGCCTTTAGGTAGATAAGAGACTTCAAGACCTCAAATGCTTTCAGCTCATAGTACTTTTTATGACACAATGGCTTATTCTGGACACCTTCAATTGTCTCCAATCTCAGGGCCTCCAAAGTTCTTGATAATGATGAGTACTCTTTGTCTATGGCTGGGTGTTACAGGGGTAGGCTATTGAGAATTTGGGAAGGAAGGAACTAAGATTGCTCTAGCTGGGTGTGCTGGCTCACATCTGTAATCCCAGCACTTTGGGAGTCCAAGGTGGGTGGATCACGAGGTCAGGAGTTCGAGACCAGCCTGGCCACCATGATGAAACCCTGTCTCTACTAAAAATACAAAAATTAGCCAGGCATGGTGGCATATGCCTATAATCCTGGCTACTTGGGAGGCTGAGGCAGGACAATTGCTTGAACCCAGGAGGTGGAGGTTACAGTGAGCTGAGATCATGCCACTGCACTCCAGCCTGGGCAACAGAGCAAGACTCGATCTCGAAACAAACAAACAAAAAAGATTGCTCTAGATGTTGAACGGTAAATCCTCTGACTAATGGATTAAGCACATATATGCAAAGTCATTGCAAGATATTCAGCTGGCCAGCAGGACTTGACTGCAACCTGATTTAAAGTATTAACCTATCTAGGGCTGGGCTTGGCAGCTTAGTGGCTCACGCCTGTAATCCCAACAGTTTCGGAAGCCAAGATGGGCGGATCATTTGAGGCCAGGAGTTCCAGATCATTCTAGCCAACATGGCAAAACCCCTTCTCTACTAAAAATACAAAAATTTGCTGGGCATGGTGGTGCACATCTGTTATCCCAGCTATTAGAAAAGGCTGAGGCATGAGAATTGCTTAAACCAGGGAGGCAGAGGTTGCAGTGAGCCAAGATCATACCAATGCACTCCAGCCTGGGTGACAGAGAGATACTCTGTCTCAGAAAAAAAATTTTTTTAATAAAGCATTAGCATATCCAAAGAAAAAGAATAGAAAGTGTCATTTGGAAGGAGAGCTGAGATTTCCCCTCCCAGATAATTACTGTGCTCCCCTACTGCTTGCCTATAAAGCAGACTTCCCACAGATGTTTATAAGTTTGGATTGGAATGGAATTGAGCAATATCGCCATTTATTGAACACCAGATGTCAGACATTGTGCTAAAGGTGTTTAGTACATTATCTTATTTGAGTCTCATAATAGCCTGAAGTCAGTATTATTAAGCCATTTAACAAATTTTAGAGCGACAGTGTGTTTTCCAAGTGATAACCAGGCTACCCAGTGGCAGAGCTAAGATCGGCCCTTGGAACCCAAGCTCCTATCCTCTATCTTGCCATATTCCAGTCTCTGTTCCCGGTATTCTTCACCCACAATTTGGGTGGCTTGCCTGGGTTCCCTTGCTGAGACTTTTGCTCACTATGGCAATGAACCAGAGAAGTAGAAAATAAGCCCCCACTCACCTGCCTCCCTTTTGGGTGACCCACAGGAACATATGTCTTGCAGGGTCTTCATCCAAGATCCCTAAAAGCTAGGTGGTGTCAAATCCGTCACCCAAAAAACCACCAGAATAGCTAGATAGTGGAAAGGAGAGCTTTATTGGTGATATTAGTTTGCAACTCAGAAAGGAAAAATCTCCGGTGTGGACAGAAGGTCCTGTCTTGGCCAGGCGCAGTGGCTCATGCCTATAATCCTAGCACTTTGGGAGGCCAAGGCAGGTGAATTGCCTGAGCTCAGGAATTTGAAACCAGCCTGGGCAACATGGTGAAAACCTGTCTCTACTAAAATACAACATAAATTAGCCAGGTGTGGTGGTGTGTGCCTGTAGTCCAAGCTACTCGGGAGGCTGAGGCAGGAGAATTGCTTGAACCCGGGAGGCAGACGTTGCAGTGAGCAGAGATTGCGCCACCGTACTCTAGCCTGGGTGAAAGAACAAGACTCCATCTCTACAAAAAAAAAAAAAAAAAAGGAGAAGGTCCTGTGTAGAAAGCTTGAGTTTCAGGCTTCACAGGGCCTGTATCATACAACAGAGTCATACATATTCATCAGGTTTTGGGGGGAAGCTATACATAATTATGAGGGGAGCCTAATGCATGGATAATGGATAAACATATAGGTAACATACTCCATGTTCACTTTGGGGCGGAGTTTTGGCATGAAAATCAGATGGAATTTGGCTCTTTATGTCAAAAAGTGAACTAAAGGACACAAAGACAGTTTGTGTGCAGCTTCTGTAAGCTGCCTGAAACTGGCTTAAGGCCTAAGGTCTGCAATAGTTTATTCAGGAAAGAACCTTTGTACGGCTGTCCTGCTGTCCAATCAGAGTTGTAGTGGTTTGGGTTGTAAATTGGCATTCGGAGAGGGCTGATATTTCTTATTGCTAGGTGGTTTAGAGCCTTAGGAATTTAGCAATTTGTCATGCTAGCTGGGCGCTGAACCCTCCACCAGTAAGCAGACCTGTAAGTGACTTTGTTTCCTTAACCTTAGAACTTGTCTTAGTTGATAAAAGGGTATCTGTTTTAGTCTTTTATCACAAACCCACGCATTACCGTGGAGGAGAAGCTAGAAAGCCCCTGTCTGAGCCATTCTGCAACCGACTGCCT
Organism: Sapajus apella; assembly: GCF_009761245.1. NCBI lineage: Eukaryota > Metazoa > Chordata > Mammalia > Primates > Cebidae > Sapajus > Sapajus apella. Next base: position 20,681,425 of record NW_022436984.1, read on the forward strand.
GGGTGATGTAGGAGAAATAGCTAAACCACCCTGAAGCTAATTTTCTCATTATAAAATAAGAGCAGACTAGAGACAGTTGGCTCATGCTTGTAGTCCCAGCATTTGGGAGGCCAAGGCAGGAGGATCACCTGAGGCCAAGAGTTTAAGACCAGCCTGGGCAACATAGCAAGATCTTGTCTCTATAAAAAATAATTTTAAATAAAAATTAAATTAAATTAAATTAAAATGACAGCAGCAGACTAGATCAATCCCTAGCGCTTCCATTCTGGGATTCTGTAGTTCAGTAAAAAGATCAAAGTCTCTGTAGAGGCCGGACGTGGTGGCTCACACCTGTAATCCCAGCACTTTGGGAGGCCGAGGCAGGCGGATCACGAGGTCAAGAGATCGAGACCATCCTGGCCAACGTGGTGAAATCCCGTCTCTACTAAAAATACAAAAATTAGCTGGGTGTGGTGGTGCGCACCTGTACTCCCAGCTACTCAGGAGGCTGAGGCAGGAGAATTGCTTGAGCCCAGGAGGCGGAGGTTGCAGTAAGCCAAGATCACACCACTATACTCCAGTCTGGCGCCTGGCGACGGAGTGAGACTCTGTCTCAAAAAAAAAAAAAGTCTCCGTGGAGGTAGAGGTTGCAAGGAGAGAGGCTGAATCCTCACTAAAGTTTTTCCAGTTCCAGTGATGGAACTATTTTTAGATTTGATCAGGTTCTCTCATGCATGTCGCATATTGTAGGATGGTTTTCTGGGTCAACCTTTCTCAAGTAAACTGTCACTTAATCTCTGGCAAGGACAGTTGCCCCGATAGAGTAACAGCTTTTCCCACACTAGCACTGGCTATTTTGAGATTGCTTTGTCCCAGCATATGACTGGCCTTCAAAGAACTGTGATTTAGGGGTTCACACATCCTGGGCTTGAAAGGGGTATCCTGGAGGGAGTAGTTCTAGTCTATCATATGTGGAGTTTCTCCTCTGTCTTCTATACATGCATTCATTCAGTGATTATTTTCTTGAGTGCCTAATTTGTGTTAGGAACTTAGAATAAAATGGTGAGCAAAAATAGGCAGGACGTTTACCATCAAGAAGCTTTCAGTCTATTCGGGTAGAAGACATTAATCAAATAATCATATACGCCAGCACTTCGGGAGGTCAAGGCAGGCAGATCACAAGGTCAGGAGTTCAAGACCAGCCTGGCTAATATGGTGAAACCCTGTCTCTACTAAAAATACAAAAATTAGCTGGGCATGCTGGCTGGCACCCATAGTCCCAGCTACTCGGGAGGATGAGGCAGGAGAATCACTTAAACCTGAGAGGCGGAGGTTGCAGTGAACCAAGATTGCACTACTGCACTCCAGCCTGGATGACAGAGTGAGACTCCGTTTCAAAAAAAAAAATCATAATCATAATCATACACATTTTTATTGCTAGTGTAAGACATGCTATAAAGGAAAAGCATAGGATGCCCAAAGAGCCTATAACTGGGAGGTCAGAGAAGGCTTCCTCCAGGAGTTGCTGTTTGAAATAGTTTAAAGGATAAGGAGTAGTTATATAAATGACGGTGGAGGGGAAAGCATTCTTGGCAGAGAAAAGGGTATGGGCAGAGTTCTGGCAAGAGGAGTCATAAAACTAAAAGGAGCCATGGCCAAGCACAGTGGCTCGCACCTGTAATCCCAGCACTTTGGGAAGCTGAGGCAGGTGGATTGTCTGAGCTCAGGAGTTTGAGATCAGCCTGGCCAACATGGCAAAAACCCATCTCTACTAAAAATACAGAAATTAGTCAGGCATGGTGGTGGGTGACTGTTGTCCCAGCTATTCAGGAGGCTAAAGCATGAGAATTACTTAAACCTAGGAGGCAGAGGTCGCAGTGAGCTGAGATTGTGCCACTGCATTCCAGCCTGGGTGACAGAGTGAGACTCTGTCTCAAATTTAAAAAAAAAAAAAAGTAAATTTTTTGGTAAACTTTTTTGGCACTAGGCTGGGCACAGTGGCTCACACCTATAATCCCAGCACTTTGGGAGGCCGAGGAGGGTGATCATAAAGTCAAGAGATTGAGACCTTCCTGGCCAACTTGGTGAAACCCCATCTCTACTAAAAATACAAAAATTAGCTGGGTGTGGTGGCGCGTGCCTGTAGTCCCAGTTACTTGGGAGTCTGAGACAGGAGAATCTCTTGAACCCAGGAGGCAGAGGTTGTAGTGAGCCAAGATTGTACAACTGCACTCCAGCCTAGTGACAGAGCAAGACTCTGTCTCAAAAAAAAGAGGAAAAACTTTTCCTCTATCCTCTTATGTATAGTATCAAGGAGTCCGTGAATTAAACTGGCAAAAGATAGATCAACAGAAGGAAACATTTATTTGTATGCATACAGGAGCTTACAAAAGAAGTAGCTCAATAAATGATTTAAGTTACAAGCTTAAATTTCTAACTTAGGAGGGGAAAGGGAAGGGAGAGAAAAGGCCTCTATCAGAAGACCAAATGAGTTTCTTTAGAAAAGACAAATGGGTTTCTGCAAGAACAAACGGAAGATAAGAAATTTTGTGATAATGCTTGTTCATGCAGATATGAGTGTTCTTTCAATTTTCTTCCGTGGCCATAAAAAGTTCCCCGAGAGTGGGGATTTATGTAGGTTTATTCTTTGTCTCCTTCCTGGGAGTAAAAGCTGCCCTGGAGAGGAAATTTACAACAGCCTCATTTCCCAAAAGTTTCTGCTTTTAGTCAGACAAGGGAAGTTCTGAGAAGGCTTCTTTCTACATTGGTTGAGCCACAAATGTCTTCAGCTTAAAATAATCTTCATATTAACTCTGAGATTCTAAGTGGGTCCCCACAGGGGTCTGATGTAAGGTGATGCCAGAGAGGTACTGGCTAGATGACATACAACACAGCTATGTTAGTTTCATCTTTTTCCTAAGAATAATGGGATGACTTAAAGCATTTTAAGCAGGAGTGCTGCATGATTAGATTTCATTTGGTGAACTTGGGGTGCATTGATGATCAACAAGCAGCTAGATGTGCCAGTTAGAACTCAGAGGAGAGCTCTGAACATCCTTGTGAGTCAGCTATGCATAGACAGTCATTGTAGACCAATGAGTGGATGAGGTTGCCTAAGGGGAAAATGTATAAGAAATAATGTTCCTTTTCACCCATCTGTAGATTAAAAACAGACAAAAAAGAAAGAAAAAGAGTAAGTTGCAGGGAAAGAATGCTAGCTTTTAGGAAACCAACCGATTTCTAAGTTTGCAGAGAAGACCTGTAAGAAATTATAATGATATTATTTGTATTATTTATTGCAACTCCAACCTTGGAATTGTCTTATCTGACAAATTAAAAATCCTTGCCTTGGCTGGGCGTGGTGGCTCACGCCTGTAATCCCACTACTTTGGGTGGCCGAGGCGGGTGGATCATGAGGTCAAGAGATCGAGACCATCCTGGTCAAC
>NW_022436984.1:20684949-20717605 GCF_009761245.1 Sapajus apella
TCTATTCATACTAACAATTGTAAATCCCACCTTAAAAAAAAAAAGAAAAAAAAAAAAAAAATCCTTGCCTTGGCTACTTCAAAGAAAGCAAAAGGACATAAAAATTTGTCAAAAATACAAACTCTTAAACCGTTCTTGCTGTTACCCTATCATTGTTGGCTGAGGAGGGAAGGAAAGTAAAGGAGAGAAAATACCATTTATGTAAGTTGACTCATGTAGCAGCCTCTGTGCCAGCCAATTTGCGTTATTAATCCACACTAGATCATAATAAGGTAGGTGCTATATCTCCATTTTACAGATGGTAAACTAAAGCGAGGCTCATATAGGTAAAGAAATTGCTGCCGGGCGCGGTGGCTCATGCCTGTAATCCTAGCACTTTGGGAGGCCGAGGTGGGTGGATCACCTGAGGTCAGGAGTTCAAGACTAGCCTGGCTGTCATGGTGAAACCCCATCTTTAATAAAAAAAAATTGCCTAAAGTCTCACAGCTGGAACATAATAGAACTGAGATTAATACTCACATTTATATATCTGACACTGTGGCCTATGCTTTTTCTTTAAAAATATTTTTCTCCCCTACTGTGCAAACCCATTCTACTACTCACACAAGAAAAAATTTTTTCAGCTCAAACTGTGCAATACAATATCAAAGAAATGTCAGATATCTGAAGTCACAAAAGTGTGGCCTGGACCACTTTTTCAGACTCCTCCAGGCCGATAGAGCTGTTGCTCTGACACTAGGGAAATTAGGAAGCTTGTCAGCTTGGGTCTTTGCTGTTCCGCTTCTGGGCATGCAGTTTGGCAAACAGTGTTATATATTTGTTGACTTGTAGATGTCATCACAGAATTTTTACAGGAAGGATTGGTGCCTGTTTCATTTAAGCAGTTAAAAAGTTATGGCCAGGCGCGGTAGCTCATGCCTGTAACCCCAGCACTTTGGGAGGCCAAGGCAGGCAGATCACCTGAGGTCCGGAGTTCAAGACAAGCCTAACCAATATGGAGAAACCCCATCTCTACGAAAAACACAAAAAATTAGCTGGGCGTGGTGGCGCATGGTACTTGGGGGCCTGAGGCAGGACAATCAGTTTAACTTGGGAGACGGAGGTTACAGTGAGCTGAGATTGTGCCATTGCACCCTAGCCTGGGCAACAAGAGTGAAACTCCATCTCAAAAGAAAAAAAATTATAAAATTCCTGTCTCTGGGCCATGCAGATCAAATCTGATTCCATCCAAGGTATTCCTAAGCCTCAGCCAATCAAGGCCTCTACCTTTCCACCACTGTTCTTAAAATACAGGAAAACGCCATGCGCGGTGGCTCACGCCTGTAATCCTAGCACTTTGGGAGGCTGAGGTGGGTAAATCACCTGAAGTCAGGAGTTCAAGACCAGCCTGGCCATCGTGGTGAAACCTCATCTTTAAAAAAAAAAAAAATACTGGAAAACATTCACTAGAACAGTGAGGAAAATTTTTGGATGGCAAAAGTGTGTCATTATTCAACAAATATATACTGGGAGCCTTAAATGCTATGGACGATACAAATATATCCAGGTCCAGTTCCTGCCCTCAAGGTCATCCTACCAGGTATTGCAAGTGAGGAAGATCAGAGAGGTTTCGGTGACTAGGATGTGACAGGAGAGGAGATGCTTGAGCTTTGAAGAAAAGGCAGAGTCCGCCGGGCATGGTGGCTCACGCCTGTAATCCAAGCTCTTTGGAGGCCAAGGTGGGCGGATCACCTGAGGTCGGGAGTTCAAGACCAGCCTGACCAACATGGTGAAACCCCGTCCTTAAAAAAAACTTTTTTAAATAAATAAATAAATAAATAATAATAATAATAATAAAAGAAAAGGCAAGGTTCAGATGGGTGCATAGGAGAACATTCCAGGCAGAGGGAAGCGCATGAACAAAGGCACAGAGGTCAGAACTAAGAGGACAGGTTTAGGAATAGGAACAGGACCTGCCTGAGTGGAGCATTGCTCCCCGTGTTGGAGAACAATGGTTGGATACGTGGATTGGGGCACAGAACGGAGGGCACTGATTGCTGAGTCAACTTAACCCAGGGTTTCTCAACCTCACTGCTATTAACATTTTGAACCAGATCACTTTTTTTTTTTTTTGATACAGAATCTTGTACTGTCACGCAGGCTGGAATGCACGGGCACAATCTTGCCTCACTGCAACCTCTGCCTCCTGGGTTCAAGCAATTCTCCTGTCTCAGCCTCCCAAGTAGCTGGGATTAAAGGTATCCCCCATCACGCCTGGCCAATTTTTGTATTTTTAGTAGAGACAGGATTTCACCATGATGGCCAGGCTGGTCTTGAACTCCTGCCCTCAGGTGATCCACCCACCTCAGCCTCCCAAAGTGCTGGGGTTACAGGCATGAGCCACTGTGCCTGACCCATATCATTGTTTTTGTGTGGGGGTGAAGGGAACAGGGGAACCGGTGCATTGTAGGATAGCTAACAGCACATCTGGTTTCTCCTCACTAAATGCCAATAGCACTCTCATCCCCAGGTGTGCTCTGCCCCCAAGTCGTGACACAAAAAATGTCTTCAGGCCAGGCACAGTGGCTCACCTCTGTAATTCCAACACTTTGGGAGGCCAAGGCTGGAGGATCACTTGAGCCCAGGAGTTTGAGACCAGACTGGGCAAGAAAGTGACCCTGTCTTTGTAAAAAAAAATTAAATATTCACTGGGCATGGTGGCGCATGTCTGTAGTCCCAGCTACTTGGAAAGCTGAGGTGGGAGGATGGCTTGAGCCATGGGGGATCAAGTCTGCAGTGAGCTGTGATCATGCTACTGCACTCCATCCTGGGCAATAGAACAAGACCCTGTGTTAAAAAAAAAAAGTCTTCAGACATTGCCACATGTCCCCTGAGGTGCAAAATTGCTCAGTGGGTTGAGAGCCATTGGGCTAAGACGTTGTGATAGTGTCTGTGATCTGCGTGTGATTTTTCTGTCAACAGGTCCACTATGAGCTGACTTGGTTCTTCCATACGCCATCAACGTTCCTGTGCTTATAGCCTAGTACAGTGGCCTTGCAGCTCTGCAGAAACCATCCTCCTGTTGGACTCCTGGGTCCAATGTGAGTGGTGTCCTTACTCACCACCCACTCGTTAACATGTCTAGAAAATGCCACGGGGGGAGAAAGAACAGGTAAACACAGCAAGCTAAGACTAATAAGGATGGTCTAGTCTCTGAGTAGAGACAAAACGCCTAAAACAAAGACACAAGCAAAAACGTGGAAAGCTCTGAAGCAATTTATTATTAACATCAGTAGAACCCATTAGCAATTAAACCACACATCAAGACCAGGCACGGTGGCTCATGCCTGTAATCACAGCATTTTGGGAGGATGAGATAGGAGGATCTCTTGAGCCTAGGAGTTTGAGATCAGCCTAGGCAATACAGTGATATTCTGTCTCTGCAAAATAATTTAAAAATTAGCTGGGTGTGGTGGTGTGTGCCTACAGACCCAGCTATTTGGGAGGCTGAGGCAGGAGGATCACTTAAGCTGGAAGGTTGAGGCTGCAGTGAGCCATAATTGCACCACTACACTTCAGCTTGGGTGACAGAGTGAGACCCTGTCTCCAAAAAATAAAAATTGAAATTAAAAAAAAGAAAGAAAAGAAAAATAAAGCAACACACATTGTGATTGTCCCAGAGCTGGGCAGCGAAATTCTGCCCAATTAGGCCTGTCATCGAGCCAACTAGAGCCCGTGCCTAACACCAGTGAGAATGTTTAGAGGATGACACACATTTTCTTGTCCTCTGTGCCAGGCAGGTTGTTGATATAAGCACACTGTGAAAATGTTTACCATTATTCTGCCTTCACATAATTAGAGCTTTTGGAACCACAGACTTTACTCAGAGACTTTGACATGCAGAATGGAATGTCAAGTTCAACATTGGAATACAGCTTATGTATAGCTGAGTGGCCTCATGGAGCTGAGACTTCTTTTTTTTTTTTTTTGGAGACAGAGTCTCGTTCTGTTGCCCAGGCTGGAGTGCAGTGGCATGATCTCAGCTCACTGCAACCTCTGCCTCCCAGGTTCCAGTGATTCTCCTGCCTCAACCTCCCAAGTAGCTGGGAATACAGGCTCGTGCCACCATGCCCAGCTAATTTTTTGCATTTTTAGTAGAGACAGGGTTTCACTGTGTTAGCCAGGATGGTCTAAATCTCCTGACCATGTTAGCCAGGATGGGCTCAATCTCCTGACCTTGTGATCTGCCCTCCTCGGTCTCCCAATGTGCTGGGATTATAGGCGTGAGCCACCGCACCCAGCCGGAGCTGAGACTTCTATCTCCCTACAAGCCTGCCTGCAACGTGTTCCCTTCTGGTTTTGTTTGGTTGACAAGGCTAATGAAATACCCATGAGGAAGGCTTGGAATCTTTTTGCAGTTTCCTATCCCTGGGATGTTTGAAAGGCTAAACCTCCATGATAAGGATAGCTAGCATTTTTTCAGTATTTACTACCTTAAAAGTTATTGCTATCTTGTGGCAAGTGAGGAAGCTGAGGCTTGGAGATGGTAGATGATCTCCCAAGGCCACACAGATGGTCAACTGTACAGTGAAAAAAGATTTTTTTTAAGACAGAGTCTTGCTCTGTCACCCAGCCTGGAGTGCAGTGGTATGATCTCAGCTCACTGCAACCTCTGCCTCCTGGGTTCAAGTGATTCTCCTGCCTCAGCTTCCCGAGAAGCTGGGATTAATCAGACACCCGCCGCCATGCCCGGCTAAGTTTTGTATTTTTAGTAGACAGGGTTTTGCCATGTTGGCCAGGCTGGTCTTTAACTCCTGACCTCAGGTGATCCTCCAACACAGGACTGCCCAAAGTGCTCGGGTGGTAGGCGTGAGCCACTGTGCCTGGCCATACAGTGAGAATTTGAACCCAGGTCCGTATGACTCCTGAATCCCCTTAACTTCTACACTACATCGTATTCAACAGTCAGGACTGCCTATACAGGCTGCTGATGGGGCTTCTCCGGACTCCACAAAAAGAATTTCTCTTCATTAAGGTTTGCTTTACATTAAGACTGGGACATGCAGCATCTTCTCTGAGTCCCCTACCTGATCAGCTTCCTTCTAGTTGCAGTTGTGAACTCACTACTGCTTCTCTCCTACTCCAAAAACTGCTGTTCTTCTCTTTAAAAAAAAAAAAAAGTTTCTTCTGGTTATTTATTCACTGTAGAAAATTAGGAAAATCCTGAAAAGCATAAGAAGAAAATAAAGTAATCCATAATTACAAATTCGAGATAATCTTTTAAAACAGCTTGACATGGGCTGGGTAAGGTGGCTCATGCCTATAATCACAGCATTTTGGGAAGCCGAGGCGGGTGGACCACCTGAGGTCAGGAGTTCGAGACCAGGTGACCAACATGGTGAAACCCCGTGTCTACTAAGAAATATAAAAATTAGCCGAGCATGGTGGCAGGCACCTGTAATCCCAACTACTTGGGAGGCTGAGGCAGGAGAATCGCTTGAACCTGGGAGGTGGAGGTTGCGGTGAGCCGAGATTGTGCTATTGCGCTCCAGCCTGGGCAACAAAGCAAGGCTCTGTCTCAAAAAACAAAAAAACAACCAGCTTGACTTATTCCCTTCATGTACAAGGTGATTTTCAGAAGCCTGTGGATCCCAGCCCCTTTACCAGCTCCTGACTCATGAGCTTTTCCCAGAAGCTTCTCCCTTTATTCTCATGGGCAAAGACTTCCTCCCACAAAGTGACACCACAGGGCTATATCCTGCCATCTTCTAGTCTCAACTGAAAGTCAGAATTTTGGAGCCAAATTTTTGGAGAAATGTGGAGAACTAATACACGACAATTGGTACGCTCATTCCTCACTAAACTTTTTAAATTTTTTTTTCATTTTTTATTTTTAGAGGCAATGTCTTGCTGTCACCTAGGCTGGAGGGCAGTGGCACGATCACAGCTCACTGTAGCCTTGACCTTCCAGGCTTAGGTGATCCTCCCCTCAGCCTGTCGAGTAGCTGGGACTACAGGTGCACACCAGCATGCCCCGCTAGCTTTTGTATGTTTAGTAGAGTCAGGGTTTTACCATGTTGCCCAGGCTGGTCTCGAACTCCTAAGCTCAAACAGTCTGCCCACCTCAGCCTCCCAAATTGCTGGGATTACTGCATGAGCCACTGCACCTGGCCTCACTACAGCCTTAAACTTGTGGGCTCAAGTGATCCTCCAGCCTCACCCTCCAAAGTGGCCACACCTGGCTAATTGTTTTTTTTTTTTTTTTCCTTTTTTGAAACGGAGTCTCACTCTGTTGCCTAGGCTGGAGTGCAGTGGTGTGCGATCTCAGCTCACTACAACCTCAGCCTCCCAGGTTCAAGGGATTCTCCTGCCTCAGCCTCCCGAGTAACTGGAATGTCAGGCGTGCACCACCAAGCCTGGCTAATTTTGGTATTTTTAGTAGAGACGAGGTTTCACCATGTTGGCCAGGCTGGTTGTGAACTCCTGAGCTCAGGTGATCTGCCCACCTCAGCCTCCCAAAGTGCTGGGATTACAAGAGTGAGCCACCATGCCCAGCCTGTATGTATGTTTTTTGTAAAGGGTTTTGCTTTGTTACCCAGACTAGTCTCAAACTTCTGAGTTCAAGCAATCCCCCCACCTCAGCCTCCAAAGTATTCAGATTACAGGCAGGAGTTACCTCGCCCAGCCCTGACCTTCTTATCCTAAGCATAATGCTGATTTGGTTCAAATCTGAGCCTGGTTTCTTGAGAAGGCAGGCATCCCACCCAGGCTAATATAGGTGTATAGTTATGGCCCTAGTAACTACCCAGGGTATAAATCACCCTCCAGACTGGTGCTGTCCAATAAAATATAACACAAGCCAAATATGTAATTTTAAATTTTTTTTTTTTTTTTTTTTGAGACGGAGTCTTGCTCTATCGCCCAGGCTGGAGTGCAGTGGCTTGATCTTGGCTCACTGCAACCTCCACTTTCTGGGTTCAAGCAATTCTCCTGCCTCAGCCTCCTGAGTGGCTGGGATTACAGGCACACGCCACCACGGCCCGGCTAATTTTTGTATTTTTAGTAGAGATGGGATTTCACCATGTTGGCCAGGCTGGTGAAACCTCATCACCTGGCCTCATTTTAAATTTTCTGGTAGCCACATCAAAAAGGAGAAAGGTTGGCTGAGTACAGTGGCTCATGCCTGTAATCCCAGCACTTTGGGAGGCCAAGACAGGTGGATCACTTGAGGTCAGGAGTTTGAGACCAACCTGGCCAACATGGTGAAACGCTGTCTCTACTAAAAATGCAAAAATCAGCAGGGCGTGGTGATGAATGTCTGTAATCCCAGCTACTCAGGAGGCTGAGGCAGGAGAATTGCTTGAACCTAGGAGGCATAGGTGGCGGTGAGCCGAGATTGCACACCTGCACTCCAGCTTGGGAAACAGAGCAAAACTCTGTCTCAAAAAACAAAAAAAATTAAATATATTATTAATGATATGTACTTTTTTGTGCTAAGTGTTTGAAATCTGGTATGTATTTTATCCGTATAGCAGCTCTCAGTTGGGAGCAGCCACAGTTCAAGTGCCCAGTAGCCATAAAGAACTGGTGGCTGACAGTGCAGTTTCAGACCAACTTTAGCTCCATTTGGTGACCTGCAGCAGCCACTTCCAACTCATCTCCATTTTCAGATCATTTCCCCTCTGGTCCTAAATGCCCCAAGGGTGGAAGAAATGGAAAAAGCCATGTTGCACACTGGATGTCCCTGCCCGCCACATGCCAGTTGGCAAGAAGCCAAAACTGCTAGGGATCACTGCAGATCTGGTGACAATAGGTTCAGCGACATCTCAGTATTTGAGCACAGATCACCCCCAGTGAAGGCAGGTACAGATTCCTCTCCTCAAAACCCTCCCAGTGGCTTCCTGTTGCACACACAAGAAAGTTCAAGCTCTGTAGTCCACCACTTGGCACTGATTCACCTAATTTCCAACTTTTCTTTTCTTTTTTTTCTTTGGGACTGAGTCACAGTCTGTCACCGAGGCTGGAGTGCAGTGGCGCTATCTTGGCTCACTACAGCCTCCACCTTCTGGGTTCAAGCGATTCTCATCCCTCAGCCTCCAGAGTACCTGGGATTGCAGACGTGCACCACGTGTATTGGTATATTGGCTACTTTTATATTTCTAAGAGACAGGGTTTCACCATGTTGGCCAGGCTGGTCTCGAACTTCTGACTGCAAGTAATCCACCCACCTTAGCTTCCCAAAGTGTTGTCAGCCATTGCACCCTGCCCACCTTTTATTTTTCACAACACCACTGTAGGGACCTTAGCTAAAGCCAAGCCAAAGTAACCAGGCACCCCACAAACACACCTTGCCTTTTCCTGCCTTCATAAATTGTGTGTGCTATTTATACACAGAATGTTCTTACCTACTAAATTCATTCAACCCAATTCCGAACACCCAATTCTTGGTCTCTTCCCTGAAGCCTTCTGTAATGACTCCTGACTCAAAGGGTCTTTATACCTTCCTCTGCCATCTGTAGTACATTTATCAGCAATAACCAGGGCTGGTGGTGTTGGATTTCAGAACACACCTTATTTGCCTTTCCCTTTAGCTTGTAAAACCCAAAGGGCAGGGTTAAGAGTCTTAGATGATAATAGTTATAATAATAAATAATGATTAATATCTGTTGAGCACTGTTTCAGGCCTATGCTAGGCACTTTACATTTAAAGTTGATAAAGGCCTCAGAAATTATTCCCATTTATCGGTGAGAAAACAGAAGCAAAGACAGGTAACTTATCTTCAAAGATGGGCAGTTTGAGTGCAGAACCTAACCACCCCCATGTAACCATGCGCTCTACCACCTTGCTTGCTGTGGTGGTTCATTCTGTTTTTTTTTTTTTTTTTTTTTTAAAAAAACAGAGTTTTGCTCTTTTTGCCTGGTGCCTCAACTTACTGCAACTTCCGATCCCGGGTTCAAGTGATTATTTTGCCTCAGCCTCCTGAGTAGCTGGGATTACAGGCGCCTGTCACCATGCCTGGCTAATTTTTTGTATTTTTAGTAGATGCATGGTTTCACCATGTTAGCCAGGCTGGTCTGGGACTCCTGACCACTCAGCTGATTACCCCTATTTTGTCTCCTGCTAAATCACAGAGGTTTGGGGAGTACCATCAGGCACCCCAATAAACTTGTTTGTGGAGGCCTAGGGAATTTCTACAGACCCCCAATCAAACTTGTTTAATCCTAAATGGATCCTGTTAAGAATTCCTCCGTTATTTTGTCATGCTTTAAGGCCCAGGAATGGCGTAGGCAAAGCTCTTGGTGGGCTTTCGTTACGTTCCAGTCTTTGTATAAGGGCACTGGCTCTTTCAGCTTTTTAACTTAAGTACTCAGTTAAGTTTGAAACAGTCGAAACAGTACTGGATCAGCTGTTAGAGAGGCCTGCGTTAGTGAGATCTGGCCTGCCACACCATGATCTTGCCACTGCACTCCAGCCTGGGTGACAGAATGAGTCCCAGTCTCAAAAAAAAAAAAAAAAAAGAAAAGAAAAGAATGCCCTGTATTCACACAGCCACCACAGGACTGGACCTTCGTGAACAGTGCAGCATGGCTCATTCCTCTGCATCCCACCCCCTGCTCAGCACCTGCAGCGTGGGGCACAGAGCAAGCACCCTCGCTAGATGGCAGCTTTCTTCCCAGCCCTCGGTGTTCAGCTTGTGCACAGAAGACGTGAATCTAGATAATAGGAGCAAAGAACTTCTCCACGGGACACAAGTAAACCACCCCTACCCCACCCACCTCTATCCACCTTATCTGCTTACCTCTAGCTCTGATCTCTAACAGGCAATTTAATCCTCCCTTGTGCAACCCAAAAGTCACATACCCATTCCTGAGGGAGCTGGGTGATAAGAAAGCACAAAGTTTAGGATTACTCTTTGATAAGAGTCTTGCTTAAACAAGATCACATACAAAAGGCTGTCTGATCCCCACACCCTTCTCCCCTGGCTCCCCTCTCTCCTTTCTCCCTCTCCTGCTTGTAAGATTTCAAGATTGTGCAACCCACCCCAGAGACTTGGGCTCTAAAAGACCTAATGCAAATTGCTTTTAGGCACACACATTTCTTTTTTTTTTTTGTTTTTTTTTGAGACAGAGTTTCACTCATGTTACCCAGGCTGGAGTGCAATGGCGCGATCTCGGCTCACCGCAACCTCCGCCTCCTGGGTTCAGGCAATTCTCCTGCCTCAGCCTCCTGAGTAGCTGGGATTACAGGCACGCGCCACCATGCCCAGCTAATTTTTTGTATTTTTAGTAGAGACGGGGTTTCACCATGTTGACCAGGATGGTCTCGATCTCTTGACCTCGTGATCCACCCGCGACACATTTCTTTCCCAGCCCTCTGTGGTCTTCCACTCCCCGCCCAGCACGCCTCACCCTTACCCCGTACCTGGAGGTTGACGCTTGGGGCTCCCCCAGGGGCTGATTGCCCGGTTCTGCTCTTGGCCATTTCCCATTGGCACTTGCTCATTTACATTTTAAAATTAGAGCAAAGTTCAACACTGTGGTTGGCTTTAGTGCTCTATGACTTGCCCTACCCTGGTGAGAAAAATGCAAACAATAGCAACCTGGGAAAACTTCCCTCCTAAAATAGCGCAGCCCCCACAGCATTCTGGCAACAGGTCACTCTGTGGTGAGTCTCTGGCTCTGGACTGATGGAAACACTCAGGGATGTAAATAGCAGTGAGAAAAGGCCACTTGTGCCACTATGAGGTTTTGTGTGGGTGGGTTCTTCTCCCACCCCAACCCCACCTAAGTTCTCTATTTTTGTTTTGCTTAAACTTCAGCTCCCAGCATAAACATCGAGGGTTGAAGCTGCGCTCTGCTCTGGAGCTGTGAGTGCAGGGTGAGGGGTTGTGGTGTCCTATTTCTCCTGCCATGTCCCAGCCCCTCGGCTTCAGTCTCCACACTGTCCTCCCAGACCCTCCCTTCTGAAGGTCAGTTCCCTCCACTGCAAAGCAGGAGTAACAGCACTCGTTGGGAGGGTTGAATGAGTTGGCAAAGCCCGTGCCTGGCACAGTGCCAGCTGTGGCAGGCTGCCGTGTTTCAGGCCATGATTAGGATGGGGTTGTGGCAGTGATGCAGGTGCACACAGTGGTGAGGAAGCAGGCAGTGGGGACCCTCTTGGCAGTCCCCGGCCACACAGATGCATGGCAGGACCAGGAGGTGGGGGGCCTCAGGCTGAAGTGGCCAGCTTCCCCACTCCTCCTTGTTTGTAGGATTCCAGGCCAGCGCCTGGCAGCCCTTCAGCATGGAACTTCTTGTACATTCCACAGCAACTGAAAGGGCTTTTGTCCCCACACAGGAAGAACAAATAACAAAGGCAATTGTATGTCTCCCCACAGACCCACACAGCAGGCTTGGGAAGAGAAACTTCTTTCCCCAAGAGTCCAGCTTTGCTGGAGCGGCTGCAGTCACAGATCAAACTGTCGCACAGCTCTGGAGGAAAGTGGTGTCTGAGCTCCCACACATGTGGCAGGATGCTCAGCACACGCCCAGCACACACACTTACACTCACATGCACACACTCCAACACAACACTCCTACCCAAACTAGCTGGGCAGTGAGCCACAGATGCTGCAGCCGCAGGGGCTCAGGAGAGCATCATGCCTACCCCTTTCAATAGGTTATGGCTTTATTATTCCCTGATATGGTTTGGCTGTGTCCCCACCCAAATCTCATCTTGAATGGTAGCTTCTTTAATTCCCATGTGTTGTAGGAGGGACCCAGTGGGAGATAATAGAATCATGGGGGCAGTTTCCCCCATACTGTTCTCATGGTAGTGAATAAGTCTCAGGAGATCTGATGGTTTTATAAGGGGAAACCCCTCTTGCTTGGCTCTCATTCCCTCTTGCCTGCTGCCATGTAAGACGTGCCTTTGCTCTTTCTTGCCTTCCTCCATGATTGTGAGGCCTCCTCAGCCATGTGGAACTGTGAGTCCATTAAACCTCTTTTTCTTTATAAATTACCCAGTCTTGCCGGGTGAGGTGGCTCATGCCTGTAATCCCAGCACTTTGGGAGGCCAAGGTGGGCGGATCATGAGGTCAAGAGATTGAGACCATCCTGGCCAACATGGTGAAACCCTGTCTCTACAAAAAAAAAAAAAAAAAAATTAGCTGTGCGTGGTGGCACGCACCTGTAGTCCCAGCTACTTGGAAGGCTGAGGCAGGAGCATTGCTGGAACCCGAGAGGCAGAGGTTGCAGTGAGCTGAGCTCACGCCACTGCACTCCAGCCTGGCACTTGGTAACAGAGCGAGACTCTGTCTCAAAAAAAATAAAAATAATAATAATAATAAATAAAATAAACTACCCAGTCTTGGGTATGTCTTTATTAGCAATGTGAGAACAGATGAATACATTCCCCTAACCAGGTGGACCACAAAGGCTCAGAGGGTCCTACAACTCACCATGGGTCTCATCATGTTTGTCCTCTTCAGGCCTTATGGCCCACACCTTAAAAAATGTTAGGCACTATCAGAGAAAGACCTGTTTGCAAGAAGTCTACCCTGAAATCCCTTCAAACAAGTAGTCATTGAGGGCCTATGAGCGGGGGAGACTCTAGACCACCCACAGGAGATAAATTATACTGAAGAAATCATTCTCATTGAGACAGGATAGATCTCTCCTTTTGCCATTTTTTTCCTTCCTTATTTTCCCTATTCTCTTGTAATTGTTGTAATAGGACACTGAGGGTTTGGAAGGTTTTAAAATTTGTTAAAGGAAAAAACTTTTCTTATCAAATGAAATTATTATGCATCGTTTTATTGGACCCAATGAATGGAATGGAATAATCCAACCCATTTCTGCTGCAGACTTGGCTGCCAAAGCCCTTGGTTGCTGAGTTTAGTGATCAATCACAGTAACCAACTCTTTCTGGGTACATCTGGTGCTCCTAATAGATGTCTGACCTGGTATCTGCTTTTATGCCTTATATCTTGTTGTATCCTAAACTTAAATTTCATAAGTGATCTTTATGCTGTGCAGAAAACTTTCATTAGCCTAACAGTTGGGAAATCTAGATGTTATTCCCAGTTCTGCCTGACTGACCAGTTCCACCTTGAGCAAGACATTCCCTCTATCTGGGCCCCATTTCCTCATTTTGAAACCTATCTATGTCTCCCAGACTTTCCTGTCACAGAATCAGCTCTAGTGCTTGTTAAATATACAAAGTCCCAGGCCCCTTCCCTGAATGAGGGGTTGGAACAGGGAGCAGGAATTTGTATCTTTAAACCAAGCACGCTGGTGGATTCTAATCATCTGTCAAGTCTGAAAAACACGAACACCAGATGGTTACCAAAGTTCCATTCTATGCTATGATCTATAATTTGTACAAACAATCTCTTGGAAGAAAGAAGATGAAGTTTGGTACAGATTTTGAAATCATGTATCTTGTTTTTTACTAAATGTAGTTTCTCATGATCCTCAGTTTTCACTTATAAACACACACAAGGGGAATATTTTGTATTTTCCTTTGCAAGGTAAAAAATCCAACCCAGGTGCTTGTTCCTCCTGTGGCTTTCCATTGGATTTTTACCAGGGTTGGGCCCCCTACTCCTGCCCATGGAGGCGGTGCTTCCTAGAAAGCTCGACAAATGTTTCCCCAGACACCTGCATGACTCATTCCATCACCGCCCTCTCTTGGGTGTTGATTCAAATGTCGCCTTATCAGTGAAGCCTTCCATGGGCTAATATCACAACTCCCTCTCCAACATTTCCTATCCTCCTCCCCTACTTTGTTTTTCTGCTTAGCACTCATCACTATTTAACCCATTGGAAATTTTGCTTGTTTATTTTGTTTGCCATCTGTCTCTCCCACTAGCGATAAGCTCCTCAGGGACTTCTCTCTGTTGTGTTCCCTGCTATAGCCTCAGTGCCTGAGCTGAGACAAGAAGGTGCTCAATAAATATCTGTGGACTTAATCAATGGAATGTTTGCTGGATAAAGGAAGGAATGAATGAACTTCCTGGAATGGCGCAGATTGTGTCTGCACAGTCATAGGGACAGCCCCTGTAACCCCAGGCCATGCTGCAGCCTTCCCACAGCTGTGCTCCTCGCCTCTGGGCTTGTGCACACACTGGTCAGGTCTGAACCCCGTGACTGAGTTCTCCCTTAGGTGACTGCATATCCTCCATCCTCTGTGGGAGAGCCGGGGGGTACATGCAGCTCCACCCCTGCTCACAGCACACCCCTTGATGCCCAATGCTCTCTATATCCTTTCACCCCAGCTGCTCCCCACCCTTCTTACTCTCCCAGGACCAGTGAGACCTTGGTTGCCTTTGCTCCAGTAGGGATTATCCAACACCCAGCCACCCTCCTGAGCCTTTCTCTAAAAACAAAACTTTTTGTCTGGGTGCAGTGACTCATGCCTGTAGTCTTAACCCTTTGGGAGGCTAAGGCAGGTGGATCACTTAAGCCCAGGAATTTGAGACCAGCTTGGGCAACATGACAAAACCCAGTCTCTTCAAAAAAAATACAAACATTAACGAGGTATGGTGGTACACAGCTACTCAGAAGGCTGAGGCTGGGGGAATCACTTGAGCTTGAAAGGTGGAGACTGCAGTGGGTCAGGATCGTACCACTGCGCTCTAGCCTGGGCAACAGAGTGAGACCCTGTCTCAGACAAACAAAAACAATTTCAGCCTGGCAACAAAGCAAGGCCCCATCTCTACAAAAAGAAATTAAATTTTTTTTTTTTTTTTTAAGATGGGGTTTCTCCATGATGGCCAGGCTGGTCTTGAACTCCTGACCTCAGGTGATCCACCCACCTCGGCATCCCAAAGTGCTAGGATTACAGGCGTGAGCCACCGCACCCGGCCTGAAATTAAAAATTAAGAATTAGCTGAGTGTGGTGGTGCATGCCTGTAGTTCTAGCTACACGGTAGTCTGAGGCTGGAGGATTGCCTGACCCCAAGAGATTAAGGCTACAGTGAGTTGTAGATTGCATCATTGCCCTCCAACCCTTGTGACAGAGCAAGACCATGTCTCAAAAATAAATAAATAATAAATAAATAAATAAATAAAATGTTATTCTTATTATTAAAAAGATAGCTACTAGCACTGGGCCTGGTGGCTTATGCCTGTAATCCCAGCACTTTAAGAGGCTGAGGCAGGCGGATCACCTGAAGTTGGGAGACAAGCCTGACCAACATGGAGAAACCCTGTCTCTACTAAAAATACAAAAAATTAGCTGGGCGTGGTGGTGCATGCCTGTAATCCCAGCCACTCGGGAGGCTGACGCAGGAGAATCTCTTGAACCCAGGTGGTGGAGGTTGCAGTGAGCCAAGATCTCGCCATTGCACTCCAGCCCAGGCACCAGGCAACAAGAGCAAAACTCCATTTCAAAAAGAAAAAAAGAAAAAAAAAAAAGGCAGCTACTTGCACCTAGAGGGATGAAACAGAGTCCCAGAGCTATGAGGGAGGTGGGATTAAACAGGGTCCATTAACTTGAGTCTCTTGAGCTGGGGCCCAGAGAAACTGGTTCCAGTACTTGTGGCTCCTTGACATTAATTGGCCTAGATTTTAATATAAGTGAGCATTTGAACTAGGAAAAAATGGGTACATATGCTTACTGCAGAAAGTTTATAATAAACAGAAACAGCTACAGCCAACACACAGAATGCTTACTAGTGCCAGCATTCTAAGGGCCTTTACATTGACCAACTTGTTTAATCACATCACAACCTGTAGAAGCAAAAATTTACCCTGCTTCCAAAGTTAGCACACATTTAACATGGCACAGTCAGGAAAACAAAAAATATTTTACAGCCCAAGATAAACCAACACTAGCAGGTTCAACTCTGACTAGTTGTGGTACCCAGAATAATAAAACCTTGAGTATTGCTGGTGAACTTGGGCTCCTTAACGAATTCAATTTCTGGCCAGGCACAGTGGCTCATGCCTGTAATCCCAGCACTTTGGGAGGCCAAGGTGAATGGGTTGCCTGAGCTCAGGAGTTCGAGATCAGCCTGGGCAACATGGTGAAACCTTGTCTCTACAAAATTTTTTTTTTTAAAAAACAGCAGGGACTACAGGTATAGTCCCAGTTACTTGGAGGGCTGAGATCAGAGGATCACTTGAGCCAAGAAGATTGAGGCTGCAGTGAATTGAGATTACACCACTGTACTCCAGTCTGGATAACAGAGCAAGACCCTGTCTCTGAAGAGACAAACAACAACAGCAAAAATTCCTGTTCCTAATTTTTGTTATGCTGGTGTCTATCGATGTCGTGGCCCTAGTAAATGTGATAATCATGTGAGAAAGTCACAATGAGAGGACAAATGTAAACGTATTAGTTTCCCAGTTACCATAACAAGTTAGCACAAAAAATTAGCTGGGCATACTGGTGCCGTTAAATAACAGAAATTTGGGCCGGGTGTGGTGGCTCATGCCTGTAATCCTAGCACTTTGGGAGGCTGAGGTGGGTGGATCACCTGAGGTCAGGAGCTCAAGACCAGCCTGGCCATCATGGTGAAACCCCATCTTTTAAAGAAAAAACAAAATAACAGAAATTTGTGGTGGCTTAAACAACAGAAATTTATTCTCTCATAGTCTGAGAGACAAGAAGTCCGGAATCAAGATATTGGCTGGGCCGTGTTCTTCTGAAGTGTGGAGGGGAGGCTCCTTCCCTGCTTCTGCTGGCTTCTGGAGGGTTTCTTGGCTGTGTCCACATCACTCCTATCTCAGCGTCTGCCTTCACATGGCTCTCTCCTCTGACGCCCTTGTCTTCTCCTGTTCTGCCTCTTATCAGAACTCTTGTCATTGGATTTAGAGCCCATGTCAATAATCCAGGAGGATCTCATCTCAAGATCTTTAAACATTAGTTACATCCGCAAAGACCCTTTTCCCAAATAAGGTCACAGCTCCCAGGCATTAGGTCATGGACGTATCTTTTCGGGGCCACTGTTCAACTCATTATGTTAGCTCTAGCGGTCTCGAGGGTGTGTTTGTTTTACTTAAATGCTATGGTTGTGTTCTGGTATTTGGAGCATCAGTCCTGCAGTTCAGCTCCTGAGCTCTTTGCAAGTCATTTGTTGCTTGCCTTTTCTGAAGCTTTTGCCTCAGAGTTTTTCTTTAACCAAATCTATGATGTGGGTTGGTGCCATTATTATCCCTATTTTCTTTATTTATTTTGAGATAAAGTTTTGCTCTTGTTGCCCAGGCTGGAGTGCAGTGGCGCGATCTCGGCTCACTGCAACCTCTGCCTCCCAGGTTCAAGAGATTTTCCTGCCTCAGCCTCCCAAGTAGCTGGGATTACAGGTATGCATCACCATGCCTGGCTATTTTGTATTTTTTAAGTAGAGACGGGGATTCACCATGTTGTTCAGGCTGGTCTTGGCCTCAAGTGATCCACCAGGCTCGGCCTCCCAAAGTGCGGGATTAAAAGGTATGAGCCACCGCGCCCAGCCTGTCATCCCTGTTTTAGAGATGAGGCTACTGAGGCATAGAGAGGTTGATTATGTACATGTGAGTCATGTGGATTCATACAGGCAGTCTGCTCCAGAAACACCAGCACCCATAACATAACCACTCAAGAGATAACCAGCATTAGCACTTTGATGTTTAAACTTCCAGACTCCCTCTCTCTTACATATTGCGTGCATATTTATTTTATTTTTACAAAATAAGAATGAACCTGTTTCCATTTCACTACATACTCCTCAATCTAGCTTTTAGTTGCTGTGATCATTCATCATATGGATGGACATCGCTTAATGCTGTTAGTCCTACGTCTTTCAATTCAGCACTTGTGCGTGCAGCCCTTTCTCCGTGCAGAGCACTTCTGTGTTAGGGAAGAGAGGTGATAAAGCCAGGGTTTCTGTCCTTCGGGGGCTCTCTGGCAAGTGTGGTGATTCTCAGCCTTGAATGCATTCTAGAACCACCTAAGGAACTTTAAAAATATACCCAGCCACGCCACACCTCAGATCAAGTGTCTCTGAATTCCTGTAGCAGGGGCCTGGCATCAGTGACTCCAGTGTCCCAGTTAAGGGAGAGTTCTCAGGAACCCAGGGCACAAGCTCCCACCAGGATATGCTCAACACCTGCTCTTTCTGAAGCTCCTTTCCTGCCTCCTGTGCCTAGAGGCCAGACAGCTATTCCCTGGGTCTACCAGACCACAGAACTCTTTGGAAAATGAATTAACCCTTTGGGTTCTGTACATATGCTCTGCTAACTTCAGCAGCGATGGTCTCTGGGCCTTGCTGCCCATGTGAATGGCTCTGTTCTTACAGCCCTTTTCTCTGTGTTTTTTAAGTGGAGAAAAGAGGCAGCATATTAGTAAGTGGTTCAAGAGAAACATCACAGGTATGGGGATCAGAAAACCTGGGCTTTAGGGCTCTCTTGGAGCCCATATGACCCTGGCCTAGCCACTTGGCCTCTCTGGAAGATGGCAAAACAACAAACAAATAACTTGCTCTCTTCAATACCTGTGAACTGGTGGGGCAGTTCTGAGTCTCCAGTGAATTCATCAATTTGGAAAGTGACCACAGCACCTCTAGTTTATAAAGGATTTGTGCCTCCAAGGCCGGGCACGGTGGCTCATGTCTATAATCCCAGCACTTTGGGAGGCCAAGGTGGGTGGATCACTTGAGGTCAGGAGTTTGAGACCAGTCTGGCCAACACGGTGAAAACCCGTCTCTACTAAAAATACAAAAATTAGTTGGGTGTGGTGGCAGATGCCTGTAATCCTAGCTACTTGGGAGGATGAGGCAGGAAAACCGCTTGAACCTGGGAGGCAGACGTTGTAGTGAGCCAAGATCGTGCCACTGCACTCCAGTCTGAGTGACAGAGCAAGACTCCATCTCAAAAAAAAAAAAAAAAAAAAAAAAAAGATTTGTGCCTCTGTACAAATCCAGGTGAATGCTGGATTCCAGCAGTCCCTCAACTGGTCCCTCACAAAAAAATGATTTGTGCCTCTGTAACAATGCAGGTGAATGCTGGATTCCAGCAGTCCCTCAAGTTTTCATGCAATTCACAACTTAAACAATACCTGGCCTGAAACAAACTTGCCTTAAGTGATGTTTAACTGACCAAGAAAGCACTGGGTCTGTGTCTTCACCAGAAAGATGATGAAGAGACTGCACATGGGAAAGGGTAGAGGAGAGACAAGAGGCTCCAAGAGCCACTGCTGCAACTCACCCAGCTTCATATGACTCCCGGGGAAGGCTGGGAAACTCCGGCAGCAGCCTGCCTTCGCGCCCTCCCAGCAATCCACAGGGCCCAAGAGCTGCTTTCTAAACCTTGCAACACAGGCTGGTTTGCCCACATTCACAGCTTCACACAGAGAGACTGCAAAACTAAAAATGCAAATTGAAAAGATTCACAGCAGCTACAGATCTTACCGTTCCTGAAATGGGGTAAGGCCCATCTGGACATTTATGAAAGTGGGCAACTTTGCTCTGATACACTTCCATCTCCACTCTGCTTTTTCCTTCCCTCTTTTTTTTTTTTTTTTTTTTTTTTTTTTTAAGATGGGGTTTCACCATTATGGCCAGGCTGGTCTTGAACTCCTGACCTCAGGTGATCCATCTACCTCGGCCTCCCAAAGGGCTAGGATTACAGGCGTGAGCCACCACGCCTGGTCTTTTCCTCCTTCTTTTATACCTACTTAACTTTTTTATTTTTTGAGACAGAGTTTCACTCTGCCATCCAGGCTAGAGTGCAGTGGCATGATCTCGGCTCGCTGCAGCCTCTACTTCCTGGGTTCAAGCGATTCTTCTGCCTCAACCTTCCAAGTAGTTGGGACTACCAGCGTGTGCCACCACACCCAGCTAATTTTTTGTATTTTTAGTAGAGATGGGGTTTCGCCATGTTGGCCAGGCTGGCCTCCTGACCTCAGGTGATCTGCCCACCTGAGCCTCCCAAAGTTCTGGGATTACAGGTATGAGCCACCGCGCCCAGCCCCACTTAACCTTTTAAATGCCCAGTGGCCCTGGCTCCCTCTCCTGTGCTCCCTCCCTCCCTCCACCATCTCACCCTCATCCCATTCCCATGCTACCCCTTCCAGTTAGCCTGAAGAGTTGTTGGAAAAAATACAGACCTCACAGCCAGAGAGATCTGAATTTAATTCCTTACTAACTCTGTGAACTTGGGCCAGTTATAAAATCCCTTTGGGCCTCAGTTTCCTCATCTATGAAACGAGGACAAAGATATTTAACTGATATAATCATACTTAGCTGATAGGGTTGCTGTGCTAATTATTAAAAGGTGCTTAATAAATGCAAGTTCTACATTTTTCCTTGGAAAGAGTCTGCTCTTATTTAAGTCTCGGTATACATTTTATTATTATTATTATTATTATTTTTGAGATGGAATCTTGGCTCTGTTGCCCAGGCTGAAGTGTAGTGGTGCAATCTTGGATCACTGCAATTTCTGCCTCCTGGGCTCAGCTTTCTCCTGAGCCTCCCAGGTAGCTGGGATTACAGGCATGCACCACCACACTTGGATAATTTTTGTATTTTTAGTAGAGATGGGGTTTTGCCATGTTGGCCAGGCTGGTCTCCATCTCCTGACCTCAAGTGATCCGCCTGCCTTGGCCTCCCAAAATGCTGGGATTATAGGCGTGAGCCACCATGCCAGGCCTCCAGTATAAAATTTAAGTTTATATTCCTTTTTCCCTGTCTGGGTATTAATACTTTTTATTATTTTTATTTTTTGAGACAGTGTTTTGCTCTTGTTGCCGAGGCTAGAGTGCAATGACATGATCTAAGCCCACTGCAACTTCTGCCTCCCTGGTTCAAGTGATTCTCCTGCCTCCGCCTCCTGAGTAGCTGGGATTACAGGCATGTACCACCTCGCCTGACTGATTTTGTTTTTTTTTAGTAGAGATGGAGTGTCTCCATGTTGGTTAGGCTGGTCTCTAACTCCTGACCTCAGGTGATCCGCCTCCTCGGCCCCCCCAAGGTGCTGGGATTACAGGTGTGAGCCACCATGCCCACCCTACTTTTTACTATTAAAAATTATCCTTTTAGCCGGGCTCAGTGACTGACACGGTAATCCCAGCACTTTAGGAGGCCAAGGCAGACAGATCACTTGAGGTCAGGAGTTTGAGACCAGCCTGGGCCAACATGCCCATCTCTAGTAAAAATACAAAAATTAACCGGTCATGGACACACACTTGTAATCCCAGCTACTTGGGAGGCTGAGGATGGAGAATCACTTGAACCCGGGAGGCAGAGTTTACAGTGAGCTGCAATCAGGCCACTGCACTCCGGCCTGGGCAACACAGTGATATTCCATCTCAAAAAAAAAATTACCTTTTATTTGTTTTTACTACAAAAGCAAGGCATGTTAATTTGCTAAAAACCCAAAGAAGGAAAAAGAAAACAGAAAACATCATAACCTTACGATCAGCACATTTACAATAAACAACCACTCATTGAGTAGTATGAGCCAGAAAATGTGATCAGCCCATTATGTGATTTTAAATTTAATCCTCACAGCTTTATAAAATATATACTATTTAAACTGCCATCCAACATGTGATTTAACAAGGCCAGGCACGGTGGCTCACGCCTGTAATCCCAGAACTTTGGGAGGCCAAGGCGGGCGGATCATTTGAGGCCAGGAGTTCAAGACCAGCCAGGCCAACATGGTGAAACCCCATCTCTACTAAAAATATGAACATTAGCCGGGCGTGGTAGTGGGTGCCTGCAGTCCCAACTACTCAGGAGGCGGAGGCAAGAGAATCACTTGAAACCTGGAAGTACATGTTGCAGTGAGCCAAAATGGTGCCACTGCACTCCAGCCTGGGTGGCAGAGTGAGACTGTCTCAAAAATAAAAATAAGGCCAGCCACAATGGCTCACACCTGTAATCCCAGCACTTTGGGTGGCTAAGGCAGGTAGATCACCTGAGGTCAGGAGCTCAAGACCAGCCTGACCAACATGGAGAAACCTTGTCTCTACTAAAAATACAAAATTAGCTGGACGTGGTCGTGCATGCCTGTAATCCTAGCTACTTGGGAGGCTGAGGCAGGAGAACCACTTGAACCTGGGAGGCGGAGATTGTGGTGAGCCAAGATCGTACCGTTGCACCCCAGCCTGGGCAACAAGAGCAAAACTCCATCTCAAAAATAAAATAAAATAAAAATAAAACATTAAAAAAAATTTTAAAAACATATGACTAAACAAAATTTCAGAGAAGTTAGGTATCCTGCTAAAGTTCACACAACCAGTGAGGAGCCCAGCTGGGACCTGCACCCAGGTCTTTTAACTTGAACTGTAAAGATTTATTCCCTGTTTAGAAGTTTTATTTTGTTTTTTTGAGACAGAGTCTCACTCTGACACCCAGGCTAGAGTGCAATGGCACAATCTCGGCTCACTGCAATCTCTGCCTTCCAGGTTCAAGTGATTCTCCTGCCTCAGCCTCCTGAGTAGCTGGGATTACAGGTGCCTACTACCACGCCCAGCTAATTTTTGTATTTTTAGTAGAGATGGGGTTTCACCATGTTGGCCAGGCTAGTCTTGAATTCCTGGTCTTAAGTGATCTGCCTGCCTTGGCCTCCCAAAGTGCTGGGATTACAGGCATGAACCACTGATCCCAGCTGTTTAGAGGTTTTCAGGGAGCTGAGTGGGTAGGGAGCCGAGAGCTGTTTCTGGGGCCTGGAAGTATCCATCTTTCAGCAGCCTTTGCTCAGGAGTTCCCTGCCTGGCTGGCTATCCCTGGGCATCCCCAGCTGCACCCATCTGCCCGCCAACCTTCTGCAGTTGCATTATCCTTACTGGCTGCAACAGCAGTATATTTGCCTGTAGCCCTATGGGGGCTACTACAGAGCACGAACAGAGCTTTGGGTGGCAAGGCTACTAACACAAGAGTGCTACTTTTTTTTTTTTTTTTTTTTGAGACAGAGTCTGACTGTGTTGCCCAGGCTGGATTGCAGTGGTACAATCTCAGCGCACTGCAACCTCCACCTTCTGGGTTCTGGTGATTCTCGTGCCTCAGCCTCCCACGTAGCTGGGATTACAGGCATGCATTACCATGCCCAGCTAATTTTTGTATTTTTAGTAGAGATGGGGTTTCCCCATGCTGGTCAGGCTGGTCAGGCTGGTCTTGAACGCCTGACCTCAAGTGATCCATCCACCTCAGCCTCTTAAAGTGCTGAGATTATAGGCATTAGCCACCACACCCAGCCCCATCAATACATTGTAAAGTAACCTTGAGCAAGTCCCTTGAGAGTCCCCATCTCTCATGGAAATAATAACAATTAGTTTTTCCTGTGGTTCTGAAGGAAATAAAGTATTATATACAAGACCATCCAGATAGTTTAAATACCGTATAATATGGAATATAATGTTGCTGAGATAACTAAAGGCAATAATAATCTGTATATAATATGCTTGCAATGTTCAAAGAGTAGTTGATAATTTCAGATTTGAGAACACACAGGGCAGACCTATCAATACCCAAGGAATACCTTAGTCATGGAATAGGAATAGGCAAATGCATATTGATCAGAAAATGTACCTGACATGCAAACCCAGAACAGGTAAGTTTGATGTGGCAATGGGTGGAGGAAAGCTGGAACCCTGAGGGTAAGACTGAGACTGGGCTGGAGTCAGGAGAGTCTGGGCTGAGGACAGGATTCCCACTTATTATGGGATCCAGTGGGACCCTTCCTATAAGAGGCTAAGTTTCACAATCCTGGTCTATCTGATTTGGAGAGTTCTTAGAACCTGGGGAGACACCCCACAGGCTTTGTCTAAGGACTACTTACAGCTCTTTGAACCTCAGAATAAGAAGACTAAAGTGAGAAGTCAGTCAGAGTAGAGAGTAGGCCAAGGCTACTTTGAATGCTCAAAACCAGGGGATGGGTCCTACTGCTTTCCACATCTGAGCATAGCCAGCCCAGCCAGCCCAGAGCCCTCAAAGTCAAGCCCTTCATTGGTCAGCCTCATGGCATTCTTGATCCAATGCCCTGTGACTTTAAACAGCCAGCTTCTGCCAAAGGAAGAAGAAAGTCCTGTATTTCTTCTGGGCTCCTACAGGCTCTTTAAAACAATGCTGTTTCTGTTTCGGATGATGGTACCCTCAAATGACCTGTGCACTCCTGCAGCTTCTCATGTGCCCAGTCAATAACAAATTGACCAACTGACATTCTTAGAGACGCCACTGAAGACCCAGTGCTGGGTTGGACCTATGGGGAGACCCAGAGGTTCATAACCCTGTCTCTGCCCTCAAGGAGTTTAGTGTCCAGGGATTTAGGTGGTATTTGAGTCACTTTGGACTTCACCATGGGCACAGGAAAAAAGTCCAGGAAATGTCTTCCTCAGTGTCAGCCTGAGCAAAGTAATGCCCCTGCTGACATTTCCCTGTGTCTGGAAATGTTTACATAGGGATTGCACCACGCAGAGCATGAAACCACATGGATTTGCTTTTGTAGGTTGTACTATACTTGCACATTTCCGAGGGCTGAGGAGGGGAAAGTGAAGAGCACGTTGATGAGCCCCACTGAAGCTAGCACTGTGCCAAAAGATCTTTAAAGGTGGTGGTTTTATCCTTACAGCCACCTGGGTGGGCAGTATTGTCATTCTTACTCTGCAGTGGAGAAATTGCAGCTCTAGGTACTGAATGCTCTGGCTCAGCGGGCTGGGGCTGAGAGTGTACCCTCACGAGCTGGTGGGGAAGAAGCCTGGCGGCAAGGTAGCTGGCAGCTGAGGAAGCACCTGGGCTGTTTGCTAAGGGGTGGGACTTTCTTCCAGAAGCTACAGGGGGCCCAGTATAGCAGTGAGAGAGCCATCTGATCAGATCTGCTGGAAAGCTGTCTGGCAGCTGTGTGGGGGCTGCCTGGGTGGGGAAGGGGGAGGAAAGATTGCAGAATGAGATCAGAGAGAGGACTGTGGTTGGACAAATCTGTTGTCCCTCCTCCACCTACCCCAGGCATACCGAATAATGGTCTCTGAAGTCAAAACAAGCATTTTATTTTAATTTTGAGACAGGGTCTCCATCTGTCACTCATGCTGGAGTGCAGTGGCGCAGTCTCGGCTCACTGTAATCTCCACCTCCTGGGTTCAAGCAATTCTCCTGCCTCAGCCTCCCAAGCAGCTGGGACTACAGGCACACAGCACCACACCTGGATGATTTTTTGTACTTTTAGTAGAGATGGGGTTTCACCATGTTGACCAGGCTGGTTTCGAACTCCTGACCTCCAGTGATCTGCCTGCCTCAGCCTCTCAAAGTACTGGGATTATAGGCAAGAGCCATCATGCCTGGCCAAAGCAAGCATTTTAATAACCCATTTAAAAATTTTAGACCCAAGTCAGTGGCCCCTGTATTAATTTCGATAATCAAAAGTTGGCTAAATTGAGCCAGCTGAGTGAGAGAAGGTTGTGCTGTGAGCACTACCCTGGCAGGTGGCTGCTACGAGGACATGCTAGAAAAGACTGGCCATCGTGACAGAGGAAGAGCAGGGGAAGGCACTAATGGGGTTTGGGATTTAGGCAGACCTGAAATTGATTTCTGGCTTAGCCATTTACTAGTCATGAGACATTGAAAACATCATTTAATCTCTCTGATCTTCTTTACTTCATCTGTAAAATAAGGGTCAGCTGGGTGCCATGGGTTGCACCTGTAATCTCAGCACTTTGGGAGGCTGAAGGGGGAGAATCACTTGAGCCCTGGAGTTTGAGACCAGCCTGGGCAACACAGTGAGACCCTATCTCTTCAAAAAATACAAAAATTAGCCAAGTGTAGTGATGTGCACCTGTAGTCCCAGTTATTTGAGAGGCTAAGGCAAAAGGATTACTTGAGCCCTGGAGGTCAAGGCTGCAGTGAGCCATAGTCACTATACTCTAGCCTGGGCAACAGTGAGACCCTGTCTTTAAAACTACGATACCATACCATACCATAGCATACCATACCATACCATATGGGTCATCAACCTTCTCTTGCATGATTGCATGAGTACTATATTCAAAGTGATTAACACACCACTGGTACTTGGGCTAGCCACCGCTAGGGGCTAGCTAATGTCCTCATTCAGAGCTGGGAGCCACAGTGATGGGTCATGCCTGCCCAGCCCCTTCCTGTGGAGCAACACTGCCCTTCAGTGGCTAAATAGGGAATGACAGGTATGCCCGCTGCTCCCACCCCACCCTGTATTCCACATCTCAGAAGAGTTGTAAGGGTCAGACCTGCCACATACACTTTTCACAAAAGTTGGAGCTACCTTGGCCAGCAGGTGACAGGTTTCACTGTCCCCAGGACAGGGGACCTCAAACCCAGTGGATTCTGAATCTTGGGCTGGGAAGAAAACACAACCTCAAGTAGCCTTGGAACAGCTCTCTAGAGATGACCATGACCTCCAACGCACTCCACCCTGGCCACAAGAATTGTGTGAATGAAAAGCAAATGCCAGTGGCACATCTGGCAGCTGTTGGCAAAACAGGAAGGAAGCCATTCCACAGACACTTAGCGGGCACTGTCCAGACCTCCAGTCCATGCTAGGCTGCAGATGCATGGCCAACAAAAAGGAAGCTGACTATTTAGTTGGAAGAATTTTGCCATTAATGAAACCATCACCCAGATACATAATTGCAGACTCTAACAAGGATCTGGGGGGAAGGCTCAGGGTGCTGACTCCACCCAGGACAAGAAAATCGGTGCTCTTTGGTGCTACTGTGGACTTCATGAGCACCTCCTGGCCAAGCCGCTGCCCCTGGGCCCTGCGCACACTGTGAACATTGAAATGCTCACTGCTTCTGGAAGTGGGCTGATGTGGCTCTGGGCTGTCTACTCCTCCAGCTGGTAGACAGGAGTCAGGGAAGTCACCAAAAGATGAACAGGCATTAGTAAGTACTGGTGGAAACCCAGAAGCAGGAAAGCCATGCTCAAAGGCTCCAAGGTGGGCCCAGCACAGTGGCTCACACCTGTAATCCCAGCACTTGGGAGGCCAAGGCAGGAGGATGGCTTGAGCTCAGGAGTTTGAGACCAGCCTGGGCAACATGGCAAAACCCTGCCTCTACAAAAAGTTAAAAAAAAAAGAATTAGCTGAGTATAGCAGTGTATACCTGTAGTTCCAGTTACTCAGGAGGCTGAGGTGGGAGGATTGCTTGAGCCCAGGAGGTAGAGGCTGCAGTGAGCTGTGATTGTATATCTGCGCTCCTGCCTGGGCAACAGAGCAAGACCTGCCAAAAAAAAAAAAAAAAAAAAAAAAGGCCCCAAGGTGAGGTCCCACGGGGCTATCTTTAAGGAACTGTATCTGGAGCCCAGAAACCCAGAACAAAAGTAGTGGAAGAGGCACTAGAGCAGTAGGCAGGGGCCAGGCATTAGGCACTGGGGGCCAGTATCGTGGGCGTGGTCTTGATCCTAAGACAGTGGGACACCTTAGGCAGTGCTCCTGCCTCCCTGCCAACTGTCCTCCTCCAGGGACAAGTCCCCTCTTGCTGCCTCCCTCCTCCCCTCACTGCCATCAAGTCTTTTCTGGATTTCATTCTTTTCTCTCAACTCCCAGTAACATCCTCTCAAATTGTGTCTGGGATTTTTTTTTTCTTCCTCCTTTCTTACCTCAGTAAAATTCTGTTAAATAAAAACTGGCATCTAAAACCATACCCCAGGCTGGGCACAGTGGCTCATGCCTGTAATCCCAGCACTTTGGGAAGCCGAGGTGGGCGGATCACCTGAGGTCAGGAGTTCGAGACCAGCCTGGCCAACATGGTGAAACCTCGTCTCTAATAAAAATACAAAAATTAGCCAGGCGTGGTGGCACATAGTAATCCCAGCTATTCGGGGGGCTGAGGCAGGAGAATCACTTGAACCCGGGAGGTGGAAGTTGCAGTGAGCTGAGATTGTGCCATTGCATCCAGCCTGGGTGCAACACAAGACCTCATCTCGAAAAACAAACCAAAAAACACTCCAACCAGGCCCAGTGGCTCTCGCCTGTGATCCCAGCACTTTGGGAAGACAAAGTGAGAGGATAGCTTGAGCCCAGGAGTTTGAGACCAGCCTGGGCCACATGGCAAGACCCTGTCTCTAAAAAAAATTTTACTTAATTAAAAAATAAATAGAAAACACACTCACCCTTCTAAGCTGCAAGGATTTCTTGCCAGCACTGTGTGCTCATCCCTGTGTGGGCTGAGCCTGGGGATGAAAGAGGAAATGTGCTTTTACCTTGCCCTGAGGGGCTTCCCATCTCCCCCAGAATCCAGAGGCTGCCTTTCAGCCAGCTGCACTACTCCATTCTGGGCGCTTTCAACGGAAATGGCATTTGAAAATGCTGCTTCTCTCTCTGAACGGTTAGGTCCTCACACAGCCACCAAGCCAGTGGTCAGGGAGTGCATCTTGTGAATGGTTTGAGGTATAGAAGAGCACTGAACTTGGAGTCTGAAAACATGGGTTTACGGGCACCGTGGCTCACACCTGTAATCCCAGCACTCTGGGATGCCGAGGTGAGTGGATCACGAGGTTAGGAGATTGAGACCATCCTGGCTAACACGGTGAAACCCCATCTCTATTAAAAATACAAAAAATTAGCCGGCTATGGTGGCTCACATCTGTAGTCTCAGCTACTCAGGAGGCTGAGGCAGGAGAATCGCTTGAACCCAGGAGGCAGAGGTTGCAGTGAGCCGATATCGCCCCACTGCACTCCAGTCTGGGCGACAGAGTGAGACTCTGTCTCAAAAAAAAAAAAAAAAAGAAAGAAAGAAAGGAAGAAAAAGAAAACGTGGAGTTGTAACCTGGCCCTGCCATTTTTAAGGCTGTGTGTCCTTAAACAGGGCTTCTCTGAGCCTCAGTTTCTTCATTAATAGAGTGAGGTAAACAAGACCTTCCCTGACTACCTTGCGGAGCGTTTGTGGGGATCGCACGGGGCACCATGGTGGTTCCTGGAATGCAGTCCTTAAACAGGTGCCACCCATGAGGACGTTTTCACCAGCCCACGGTGGGATGAGGAAAATAAGGACAATGAAAGGAGGTATTTACAAAGGTAGAGGCCTGGCCTATACTCTGATATTGTGTCTTTCTTGGGGTTTATTTATATTGAAATTACATTTACTTTATGAAATGATAGTGATGTTAGCAGATTTTTTTAAACTGCTTTTACTTGGCAAAATAAAATGATAGGCTGGCTTAGTGGCTCAAGCCTGTAATCCCAGCACTTCGGGAGGCCAAGGTGGGAAGATCATGAGGTCAGGAGATCAAGACCATCCTGGCCAACATGGTGAAACCCCGTCTCTACTAAAATATAAAAAATTAGCTGGGCGTGGTGGCACGCACCTGTAGTCCCAGCTACTCGGGAGGCTCGGGCAGGGGAATCGCTTGAACCCGGGTGGTAGAGGTTGCAGTGAGCTGAGATTGTGCCACTGCACTCCAGCTTGGTGACAGAGCGAGACTCTGTCTCAAAACAAAAACAAAATAAAAAGATAACTACCCAGTTTGGAGAGAACTTACCAGTCTGTAAAGCCCCAAATCCTTTTGAGCCAGTGAACCAGAAAGCCTCACCTCTTGCTGTTTTCCTTTGCTGCCCCTCTGCTAGCTAAAGCCTGTGTGCTAGGGGTGGGTTCCAAGGGTCAAGGCCCAGAAGTGCTTTTCATCTTGACTTTAAAAGCACAGTTTCTGGAACCAGACTGTTAGGTTTAAACACCGGTTATGCTCCTTTCTAGTTGCATATGACCTTGGGTAAGTTGCTTCTGCTCTCCATACTTTGATGTGCTTATTTATAATATGTGTGTATTCATGTGAAGATTAAATGTAAGGCAAGGGCCAGGTGTGGTGACTCATGCCTGTAATCCCAGCTCTTTGGGAGGCTGAGGCAGGAGGATCGCTTGAGTCCAGGAGTTTGAGACCAGCCTGGGCAATATGGTGAAACCCCACCTCTACAAAAAATACAAAAATTAGCCAGGCGTGGTGTCGTGCACCTGTAGTCCCAGCTACTCAGGAAGCTGAGATGGGAGGATGGCTTGAGCCTGGGAGGTAGAGGCTGCAGTGGGCAGAGATCACATCACTGCACTCCAGCCTGGGTGACAGAACAAGACCTTGTCTCAATAAATAGAGAAACAAACAAATAAATAAATGTACTTATGTAACCGCCCAGTGGGTTCACCTTGCCTGCTGCCTAGACAGAGCCAATTTATCAAGACAGGGGAATTGCAATGGAGTAAGAGTCATTCACCTCAAGCCGGTTGTGCGGGAGAGTTGGAGTTTTATTATTACTCAAATCAGCCTCCCTGAGCATTCGGGGATCAGAGTTTTTAAAGATAATTTGGTGGGTATGGGCTCAGAAAGTGGGGAGTGCTGATTGATCAGGTTGAAGATGGAATTATAGGCGATCGAAGCCAAGTTTTCTTACTATCTTCTGTTCCTGGGTGGGATGGCAGAACTGATTTGTTTTGTTTTGTTTTTTTGAGATGGAATCTTGCTCTGTCACTAGGCTGGAGTGCAGTGGTGCTATCTTGGCTCACTGCAACCTCCCCCTCCCGATTCCAAGCGATTCTCCTGCCTCAGCCTCTCTAGTAGCTGGGACTATAGGTTCGTGCTGCTACATCTGGCTAATTTTCATGTTTTTACTAGAGACAGGGTTTCACCATGTTGGCCAGGATGGTCTCTATCTGCTGACCTCATGATCTGCCTGCCTCAGCCTCCCAAAGTGCTGGGATTACAGGCGTGAGCCACAGTGCCTGGCCAGCAGAACTGCTTGAGCCAGATTATCAGTCTGGGTGATGTTAGCTGATCCATCGAGTGCAGGATCTGCAAAATATTTCAAGCGCTGATGGTAGGTTTTACAATTGTGATGTTATCCCTAGGAGCAATTTGGGGAGGTTCAGACTCTTAGAGCCAGAGGCTGCATTACCACTAAACTGTAATTTCTTTTTTTTTTTTTTTTTTTTTTTTTTTTGAGACAGAGTCTTGCTCTGTCGCCAGGCACCAGGCTGGAGTGCAGTGGCTTGATCTCGGCTCACTGCAAGCTCCACCTCCCGGGCTCAAGCAATTCTCCTGCCTCAAGTCTCCTGAGTAGCTGGGACTACAGACGCGCACCACCATGCCCAGCTAATTTTTATATTTTAGTACAGACGGGGTTTCACTACAGCCAGGCTGTTCTCCAACTCCTGACCTCGTGATCCGCCCGCCTTGGCCTCCCAAAGTGCTGGGATTACAGGCGTGAGCCACCGCGCCCAGCCTAAACTGTAATTTCTAATCTGGTAGCTAATTTGTTAGTCCTGCAAAGGCAGACTGGTCCCCAGGCAAGAAGTGGGTCTTCGAAAAGGGCTGTTATCAATATTGTTTCGGAGTCAAACCATAAACTAAATTCCTTCCCAAAGTTAGTTTGGCCTATGCCCAGGAATGAACAAGGACAGTTTAAAGGTTAGATGCAAGATGGAGTTGGTTAGGTTTGGTATCTTTCACTGTCATAATTTTTGCAAAGGCGGTTTCAAGCAGAACAGTGTGTGGCACATATGGGCACTCAAGAATGCTAGCTGTGATTGTTGGCTGGGCGAAGTGGCTCCTGCCTGTAATCCCAGCACTTTGGGAAGCCGAGGCTCTTGGATCACAAGGTCAGGAGTTCAAGACCTGTCTGGCCAACATAGTGAAACCCCAATTCTACTAAAAATACAAAAAAATTAGCCGAATGTGGCGGTGTGCACCTATAATCCCAGCTACTGGGGAGGCGAGGCAGGAGAGTCACCTGAACCTAGGAGTCGAAGGTTGCAGCGAGCCGAGATCGCATCATTGAACTCCAACCCCAGGCGGCAGTGCAAGGCTGTCTTAAAGAAACAAAAAAGGGAATGCTAGCTGTGATTATTGTATTATTTTTCCTCCCCATCCCAGCTCACCCGGTCACAGCTGCCTGTGCCAAATGTTAACCACCTGGCCCTCTGCTTCTCCTTCCCCATCTACAAGGCATGGCCACATCTGTCTCACAAAACAAGGACTTTTAACTGTGCTTTTCTTTTTTTTCTTTTTTTTTGAAACGGAGTTTCACTCTTGTTACCCAGGCTGGAGTGCGATGGCGCGATCTCGGCTCACCGTAACCTCCGCCTCCCGGGTTCAAGCAATTCTCCTGCCTCAGCCTTCCAAGTAGCTGTGATTACAGGTGTCTGCCACCATGCCCAGCTAATTTTGCATTTTTAGTAGAGATGAGGTTTCTCCATGTTGTTCAGGCTGGTCTCGAACTTCCAGTCTCAGGTGATCCACCCACCTCAGTCTCCCAAAATTCTGGGATTACAGGTGTACAGGTGTGAGCCACTGCACCTGGCCTTTTCTTTCTTTCTTTTTTTTTTTTTTAAGACAGTCTTGCTCTGTTGCCCTGGCTGAAGTCCAGTAGCCCTAATCTCTGCTCACTGAAAACTCTTCCTCCCAGGTTCAAGCGATTCTCCTGTCTCAGCCTCCCGAGTAGTGGGGATTATAGACGTGTGCCACCACACCTGGCTAAATTTTGTATTTTTAGTAGAGATGGGGTTTCACCATGTTGACCAGGCTGGTCTCCAACTCCTGACTTCAAGCCATCTGCCCACCTCAGCGTCCTAAAGTGCTGGGATTACAGAGTGAGCCACATGTCCCTCCCCTATTTCCCCGCAACAGAACTCAGGATGTGGTGCTCCCCTTCCTGTGTCCATGTGTTCTCATTATTCAACACCCGCCTTTGAGTGAAAACATGCGGTGTTTGATTTTCTGTTAATTTTTTATTTTATTATTTTTGAGAGTGTCCTGCTCAGTCA
>NW_022436985.1:0-17930 GCF_009761245.1 Sapajus apella
TGATAGTAAATTGGGTGGAAGCAAAATCACCCCGCAGTTCCTTCAAGCTATATGTGCATGAAATTGAATTTAACTTGTCTTCTACTCCCACGTCCTTCAAATCTTCTTTTTTCCTGTATTTATTAATATGATTAATAGCATTATAATTCTTTGGTCTTTTAAATTAGAAAGCTCAGAGCCATACTACATTTCAACTTTTCCTCAATCTATGTCTAATTAACCTTCGAATATTTTTCATTATGCTTTAGACTGTCTGTAGATCTGTATTCTCCTCTCCCTTTATAATACCATGATCTTAATCTAGCTTTCATGATCTATTTTCTGAAGCACTGCAACGGCCACTGAATGGAACTGTTAACCATTAATTTCCACCCATTTCAAACTCTATGATGCCATTGGTAATATATTCCAAAACATTTGTATGTGGACACATTTCTGCTTATCATATTTTCATTGCTTCTGTACTAACTAAAAAATAGTCTTACATCACTTAAAGAGTAGTCCTCAATAGGAATGATATAGTTCCCTAGGGACATTTGCTAATTTGTAGCTACATTCTTGGTTGTCTTAAAGATTAGAAGTACTACTGGCTTTTATTGGGCAGAGGCTGGGGAGGTTAGAACCTGCACTGTGTCAACAGTCTTTTTCAACAAAATATTGTTCCACATCCTGCACAACTTTCAAATGTCTCCCTAGCAATTCATATAGTTGAAAATCTGTTTCAGCATATAAACAAGAATTTTCCAGGAATGGAAGTATTATATAAATTGAGGAATGCATTTGTGCCATTTTGGAGAATCATGCCACTGGCAGTAGATGCTGCTTGGGATATTTGAGTTGCCAAAAAATGTACCTGCATTGTGGCTGTCACATTCATGGTGTGTATCTATAAATAGATGCAAGCATCTGACTGCTTCATGTTTTGTAGTATAGCAGTGCCTAAGCGTTGACATACTGAAATACATACTATTTTATTACAAATTACTTTCCTCTAATTTCTCTTATATAGATATCACATTAAATATTATATTGATTTTTTTGAAACTATGCATAGTTCAGTTTTATTATGCATGAATTTCATTTCAGGAGATTAATAGGAGCAGATATTTGTTAATAGTAAGGATTGTTGCATTTAAAAGTATATGTGATACAAGATCTTAGATTTATTCACATTATATTCATGTGAGCAAGGATAATTGAATTTATTTTCTCTAGGGCTGATCCTATATTTCCCATAAGCTCTCACTTACTGTGTGGTGGGCAAAAAATTGCATTCTAAATCTGTAGACATAATCTGGTAAAACAATTTTAAATATCCCTTTGGATTAATGTATAGTTACTTAAAGTCCATGCTTAGTCTCTCAGGTTTCTTCTCTCTCTACTATTCCTCTCCAAGAGTCTCTAAGGTGGGAGGAGAAGGTTGTGCATTTCACACAGCCTTTGGTAGGGAGGAAAGAAATTGCTCACTCCCTGTGTAGTTGACCTCATCCTAAGTAAAACGTGGCTTTAAATGCCATTTATATGCTGCAGATGACCTGTAGACTGATCTCCCATCTCCAATTCTAAATTCCTCTTTTCTAGACTTGTATATCTGTCTCCTAACTTGATTATCTCCATTTGGATTAATTAGCATTTCAAACTTAACACAGACAAAGCAAAACTCTTGACTCCTCTTCTCAAATTCATTCATTTTCTACCAAGTCTTCCGTGTCAGTAAAGGTCATTGTACCCCATTGCCCATGCCAACAACACAAGCCCACAGTCTCCAGGCCCTTTTTTTTTTTTTTTTTTTTTGTGAGACCAAGTCTCACTGTGTCACCCAGGCTGGATTGTAGTGATTGTAGTGTCATCATCTCGACTCACTGCAACCTCTGCCTCCCAGGCTCAAGCGATTCTCCTGCCTCAACCTCCAGAGAAGCTGAGATTACAGGCATGGGCCACCATGCTCAGCTAATTTTTGTATTTTTAGTAGAGAGGGATTTTGCCATGTTGGCCAGGCTGGTATTGAACTAACCTTAGGTGATCTGCCCGCCTTGGCCTCCCAAAGTGCTGGGATTAGAGGTGTGAGTCACCATGCCCAGCCTCCATTTACTCTTCATCTCACATACCAATTGGATCATCAACAAGACCTATTGGCTCTACTTACAAAATGTATGCCAAATCCAGCAACGTCCAGTATCTTTACATCTAAGCCTCTACCGTCTCTCACTTGGGCCACTATAATTGCTTCTTAACTGGCCTCCCTGTTTTCACTTTTGTCCCTTACAAAGCATTCTTCACATGGCACCCAGAATTATCTTCCCAGTGGGTAAATAGGATCATGCCACCCCCTGCCTTAATCCAACCCTTTAATGACTCTCCATTGTAATCAGAATAAAATCCAAACTCTACCATGGCTGACATGGCCTTATATCTTCTGGCCTTTGCCTACCTTTCTGACTTCATCTTCTGCTGATGTCCTCATTTACAGTACTCTATTCCACTTCAGATCCATCCGCAGATCCTCCTGTGCTGACTTCACCATTTGGGGCTCCACTCAATAATAAATTCATCAGAAAGCTCCGTTTGTCTTGTTCATCTCTGTATCTCTAGGTCAAAACGTCTAGCATCAGCTGACTGGCTAATCCCTGCAGTGGGAAGGCTGCATGTGTATTCTTCCTGACCTGGTGTCCACTGAGGTTCTATTTTGAGGGTGACGTCCTGGCATCTACCACTGAAGTGTGGCTATTTGCCCTGGGTCTTCAAGTTCTCTCACAAAGTGTCCTTTCTGGTAATCCCAGGGGATGCTGGCCTCCTGGCATTCTCAGCACCTTTAGGCTCTCTCCCTAAAGTCAAAATTCCTCAGGAATTTCTGGGATGTCTGATAGGACATGCTTCAGCCATGAGGGGCTAGAAGATATGCCTCAGGCGTATTTATGTAACTCTCATGTACCCTCACCCCCCATGCCATGTTTCCCATGCCACTTTGGACATTGTACTGAGCAAAGAGTGGGGTTCTCCTAGGCCTGTGACCTCCCAAACACTGCTCCTAGGGAGTGAGTCCTTAAATCCAATGTCCCTGGCCTTTACAATTTTGTTTTGCTTTTTTTTCTTTTTGAGATAGAGTCCTGCACTCTTGCTAGGGCTGGAGTTCAGTGACCTGATCTTGGCTCACTGGAACCCCTGCCTCTCAGGTTCAAGTGATTCTCCTGCCTCAGCTTCCCAAGTAGGTAGGATTACAGGCACCTATCACCACGCCCCGCTAAGTTTTTGTATTTTTAGTAGAGACGGGGTTTCACTGTGTTGGCCAGGCTAGTCTCAACTCCTGACCTTGTGATCTGCCCGCCTCAACCTCCCAAAGTGCTGGGATTATAGGTGTCAGCCACCATGCCTGGCCTTGTTTTGCTTTTTTAAAGTGCCCTTCCCTCTCATGCCCCACCCTCTACCTCCAGTGCCTCTGCTTCCTGGAAGCATGAACTGGGAGGAGAGGGAGACATTCCTGATGTCTGCCTTCCTCACTCTCCCTTTCTCTTTACTTTCTGCTATAATCCACGAAGACTGAAAAGGGCACCTCTTCCAGTTTAACCTGTCTGTCTGTCTGGATCAGATCTCCCTCATACAAACTATGTAGACTGGATTTTGAAATATTAAGTGGAGAGTCCAAGAAATTTAGTAAATCCGTTTCTCTCTCTTACAAAACGTCGCTCTCACAATTACTATCCTCTTGTGAAGGTAACTTTACAGTATTTCCTCTTCTTGGTATGATAAATGTCATGAGTTGACTTTCAATTAAGAAGAATAAAAAGGAGCATGCTTTAACAGAGACATTATAATGCATTAATTTAATATTTGTAAAATACTACATGGATAAAGTACATCATAGCCTCATGCCAATCTGCTTTATTATCTTATTCTCATTTCCTACTATGTTCCATCTGCTCACAAACTCTCTTCCTTTTTTTTGTGACTGAGTCTTGCTGTATTGCCCAGGCTGGAGTGCCAATGGTGCTATCTCGGCTCACTGCAACCTCCGCCTCCTGGGTTCAAGCAATTCTTGTGTCTCAGCCTCCGGAGTAGCTGGAATTATAGGCACATACCACCAAACTAGTCTAATTTTTTAATTTTTAGTAGAGATGCGTTTTTACCATGTTGGCCAGGCTGGTCTTGAACTTCAGCCTCAAGTGATCCACCCACCCTAGCCTCCCAAAGTGCTAGAATTATAGGCATGAACCACGACGCCTGGCCCAAACCTTATTCTTTAGACACATTAATTTCTTATGATTTTCTGAACACTACTACTCCATGACTTAGCAGAGCCATTTATTTTACCTAGAATATCCTTTTCCAACTTACTCTCCGCTTAGGAAAGTCTCATCCTTTCAAATTTAGCTCAAATGTCACCTTCCAGTGAAGCCTTCTCCAACCAACTTGTCTTCCATAATGTCATAGCAATATATAAATATCAACACTGCATCACATTACTGATATATTGTAATTTGGGTTTTTTGTTTGTTTGTTTGTTTGTTTGTTTAGAGACAGGGTTTCACTCTGTTGGCCAGGCTAGAATGCAGTTGCGCAATTGTAACTCACTGCAACCTCAAACTCCTGAGCTCAAGGGATCTCCTACCTCAGCCTCCCAAGTAGCCAGGACACCAGGCATGTACCATTGCACTTGGCTAATTTTTTTTTTTTTTTAGATGGGGTTTCGTTCTTATCTCCCAGGCTAGAGTGCAGCACTGTGATCTCAGCTCACTGTAGCCTCCACCTCCCAGATTCAAGCGATTCTCCTGCCTCAGCCTCCCGAGTAGCTGGGATTACAGGTGCCTGCCACACCTGGCTAATTTTTGTATTTTTAGTAGAGACTGGGTTTTGCCACTTTGGCCACGCTTGTCTTGAACTCCTGACCTCAGGTGATCCACCCACCTCAGCCTCCCAAAGTGCTGGGATTACAGGTTTGAGCCACAGTGCCCAGCTTTGGCCAATTTTCCTAAATTATTTCTGTAGAGACAGGTCTTGCTATGTTGCCCAGGCTGGTCTCAAACACCTGATCTCAAGCAATCCTCTCTTCTTGGCCTCCTAAAGTGCTAGGATTATAGGTGTGAGCCACTGTACCCAGCCTATAATTATTTCTTTGCCACTAGTTTGTTCAGTCCTTCAATAGCAGGGACACAGTTTCGCCCATCTCTTTGCCATCAGGCCCTAGTATTCTGGTGAAACATATCTCCTTTGTTATTATTTAATAATAGGTAGCAGAACAAATTTAATCTTATTTAGGAAAAGATTACTGAATTCCTGCAATAATGTAATGTTTCCTTTAATTTGCTATGTGAAAATGTGAAAGAAACAATAAGAAGAAAGATAGTTTTATAAATATAAAATTACCTCCTTTTTATGCAAAGGATAAATAATTCATGTAAGGAAAAAACATTGTGATGAATTTTTAAAAATTCACCATTCTATACAAACTTCAAAAAGAATTATAAACTAATATTTAAAAAATCTCACATATTCTATTCTATAAGAAACAATCATAACATTGTAGATAAAATATTCCAATTATGCTTCAATGAATGAATATGCAAAATTAGATTAAGAAAGGAAAAATCAAGACAACTAACTGTACAATTTAAACATCAATTAACAACAAATAAAAGGTTTTTGTTTTATGAAAAGAGTCAGATAACATGCCCATGGTATTATGTCCTATCTTTTTTCCTTCATTTCCTTCTTTCATAATGAAATAAAAGCAGGACTTTATCACAATTAGGAAAAAGTGCGTCAAAAGAATGAATGTGAAAGTCATTACTCAAGGGAAGGCTATGTTCTCAAGAGGTTAAAGCAGGAGTTTGGAGACATTGACTTTTCTTTGATGCCCTGTGCTGCTTTATTCCACCAAAACATTTTTTCTGTAACCCACCCCCATTGTGGTCTTGAGGTTGTTATTTTTCGTTTGCGCTTTAGAATCTCAACATATTGCATCTTTTCCTCTGTAAAACTCAGCAACTGTAAGAGGTAGCATTTTCTTTAAAAGACTTCAGAGCATGCCTGCAAAATATTTAGGTTTTTCACATAGATATATGTAGTGCATTTAATAATGTTCCCCCCAAATTTGTGTTCACCCAGAAACTTAGAATGTAACCTTATTTAAAAGGGTCTTTGCAGATGTAATTAGTTAAGTGTCTCAAGATCAGATCATACTGGATTAAGACGGGTCCTGAATCCAATAATAAGTGATTTTATAAGAAGAGGTGAAGATGCATAGAGACACAGAGAAGGCTATGTAAAGGTGAAGGCAGAGATTAGCATGATACAGCTACAAGCCAAGGAATTCCATGGATTGCTGAAAGTCACCAGAAGCTGAATAAGGCAAGCAAGCGTTCTTCCCTAGAACCTCCAGAAAAGACATGGACCTGTTGACACCTTGATTTCACAATTTGAGTCTCCAAAACTGTAAGGAAAGAAATTTGTGTTGTTTTAAGCCATCAAGTTTGTGGTAATGTTACAGCAACCCTAGGAAACTAATATAGTAGAGTAGATAATTCTTAACCCCTACTTTATCTTAGAAAGCAGAGAGGTTCAGGGATTTTGTGAGGAGAGGAATTTGCCCATCACTGTTCACAGCAATAAAGTCCTCTTGTTTCTCCTCCTCTTATTTTTATCCAATATATAGATGACTGTTCCCTGGTGAATTACAGAGTCTACAAAACATCCCTGAAGTCATCTTGAACTAGATAATATCTAAGGACTGAATAAATGGGGCTTCCTCAAGTTTTGCTCAACTGTTTTCAGAGCTATATAGATGCTACAGTTATGACCACTGTGTACAGTGGTCAATACTATAATTGACATTTATATCAATGTCTATATGCAGAAGAATCAAATAGTGTACAGCATGAACAGACATATAGCGGATGTTATTTAAAAATGTATATTCATTTAAAAGCATTATTGAGTTAATAGCAATTATTTGTTAAATATTTTTCTCCATCATTGGATTTTTAAATTACAACTATGATCTTGTAGGTGGCTATGAGTTTCTTAAAAAGATGTCTTTACACAAAAAATATTTGTGGATTTTGCTACCTTAGTAAGCCCAGAGAGTCTCTTTTATCTGTCCTTATCATTTGTTACCCATTTCAATCAGTCCCAAAGCTTTGCCCATTCCTTCTTTATAAAATTCCTTAAATACTATCTGCCTTCTGCATAACAACCACTTTACTCCAGTCTTTCAGGACCTCTGGCTAGAACGACTGTAATCAAATTCTTATACCTATTTTGTTGTACATCTCTTGACTCCTGTTTACTTAAGACAGAGTTTCAGATTAATCTTTGCAAAAATAATTTTTTTTTATTGTGCCAATTCTCTGGTCCGGAACTCTCACTGACTTCCTTTTACTTATATAATTAAATCCAAATTTCTCAGTCTTTCATTCAAACCTCTGTTTACTAATTCTGTCTGATCTCTCTTTTTTTTTTTACCAGTTCCTATCACTGTTCTTTTGAAGCTGGTGACTCGACTTCATAATAATGTTAAATAGCAGCAGTGAAATTTTGATTTCCCTCTACTGCTTCCCATTTTCATCTTTTGGCCTGTCATCCCTTCAAAGGAAGTTCTAAAAAGAATATACCTGAGATAGAGAAAGAAGATCTGGCTCAAAATTATTTATTCATTTATAGTTT
The DNA here is from genome assembly GCF_009761245.1 of Sapajus apella. NCBI lineage: Eukaryota > Metazoa > Chordata > Mammalia > Primates > Cebidae > Sapajus > Sapajus apella. The sequence goes on from NW_022436985.1 coordinate 7,660, forward strand.
TAGAGAACCTGTCTTATAATGACATTTGAAAAGAAAAAAAAGGAATGAAAGTAATTGTTCTTTGTGAGAGCTGATAATATGGTATAGTTATTAAAGAAGCAAAAAACCGACAGTTACATATCTATTAGTAGTTATCAAGTATTAATAGTATTATTATTTTTAAAGACAAAGTCTGGTTCTGTTGCCCAGGCTGGAGTGCAGCAGTGGTACAATCATAGCTCACTCAGCCTCACTGTAGCTGGAATTACAGGTGTGTGTAACTGTGGCCCGCCACATCAGTTATTACATTTGATCACACAATATAGCAATGACAAAACAATTAATTAAAATTAGATTTCAAGAAACTTCCCATCCAAATTGCATATTGCAGCTTAACTTTCAGAACTTGTTTTTAGTCCAGGTGTGATGGCTCACACCTGTAATCCTACGACTTTGGGAGGCCAAGGTGGGAGGATTGCTTCAATCCAGAAGTTTGAGACCAGGCTAGCCAACATGATGAAACCCCATCTCTAAAAAAAATACAAAAATTAGCCGGGTGTGGAGGCACATACATGTAGTCCCAGCTACTAGGGAGGCCGAGGTGAGAGGATCACCTGAGCCCGGAAGCTTGAGGTTGGAGTGAGCCATGAACATGCCACTGCATTTTAGCTTGGGCAAACAGAGTCAGACTGTCTAAAAAATAAAAACTTTTATTTTAAAAACATTACATTCTGATTTTTCATATAATCATAATTTTGAAAGCATTATTATCACTTTCTAATAATTGTTATGCTAACAAGTAAAATTTCAGTCTTTTTCTTTTATGTCTCAGATGAAAATGGATCTTCACATTAAAAAATAGTTGCAGCAGTCCTTCTAAGGCTAGCTGAATTTTTTTTTTTTTTAATCAGGCAGCACCCTGATCCAGAATAAAGACTTCAGGCTAATTGAATACTAATTAAAATTCTGTTGTTAATAATCCATACTTTCTACATTAATAGTGAGGTTTATTATATATGAAATGTTATTCTTAGTAGATGTCATTCATTACCTAATACATGAAACTTCAAACTTACAAAATTGACAAAATAGGGAGCTAACACATTATCAAAAGTTAAGATATTTGCTGGAGGACTACAACATGCATTAGTCACCTATCTGTTCAGGTCCATTAACATATTTTATTTTATTTATTATTTTTAACATTTCTAATTCTTAACATTTAAAAAGTATAAAAGGTAGGAGAATTCTATGAAGAACCTGGACATACTCAGGCAAAACAGAAATTCCTAGGATCCTGCAATAGAAGGAAATAATGAAAGAGTAGATCACGAAGTAGAGAAGGCATTGCTAAGATCTGCCCAAACGTTCAAAAACTGAAGGTAAAAATTGCTGATCACTAGGTGCCTTGCTCATCTGGAATGCTATTATCTGATGATAGCCAGCAAACCACAATAATGATCACCATAGCAATCTTTTCCTTCTTGAAAGCTCTGAACTCAGCCAAATGGAGAATCTGTTTTCCATGGTAATATCTCTCCAGTTCTGTAATTAAAATAACAAATAGCATTTTGCCAAATTAGCTTTTCAGATAGTTATATAGAATCCCGTCTTCCCTTAAAATGTCAGGTACCTGAATAATCATTTTAATACTGTTTTAATACAATTACTGGAAAAATAATAGCTGTGTTTTGGCGGCAACAACCCACATTTATTAATTGAAGCTGCAATACTACTACTGATATTGGCAGAGTAGGAAAAAAAACAATATGTTATTTAGGCTGGTTCTGAATATCTGTTTTTTTTCCTTTTTTAGTGTTTATCCACTTGGAGCTGAATGAAGTATAAAGGCCAAATGAGAATCTGACAGTTATTCAACCAGAAAATGTCAACAAATCAGGAAGGTTTTATCTAGAAAACTTTGCCTAGAAATAGATGTTAGAAATAATGGCAAAAAATAAAGGTTAGAAAAAGCATGAAATGAGTTTGAACATCAAAAATTCACATGTACACCTATATACATTGTTTTACTCCTTGTGAAAATGTCAGGAATGTCATCATTTATTATTGGCTACATGTTAACAACTCAGGGTAACCTATCACAGTAGCAGACATGAAAAATACTCACCCTAGACTTGGGAGGTAAACGTAATGATCAGGAAAGTAGTATATAAAAATGGTGAGAGAAAACCACAGGAACGAGGGATGAGTAAGAGAGATAAGAAATTCTCTCTTGCAAACTACATATGACCCCAAGTCAATGTGAAACAATATTCCCATATATTTTCTGACCAGGGTTGTACCAAAAATGGGCTAATTGAAGACCAGTAAGAAAAAAATTACCAACTTCAGCTACTATTTTGCAATTATGCATGTTACATGGTAATACCTCTGAACTAAGCATGCATCTGCTCACACAGCCCTAACGCATATAAAATCCATAATAATATTACCATTCCATACAAAAACATGGCCTGGTGCAGTGACTAACATTTGTAATCCTAGCACATTGGCACCAAGGCTGGAGAATCGCTTGAGCTCAGGAGTTCAAGACTGGCCTGAGCAACAAAGTTGAGACCTTGTCTCTACAAAAAAAATTTTAAAAATTAGCCAGACATGATGGCATGCACCTGTGATCTCAGCTACACAGGAGGCTGATGCAGGAGGATCACTTGAGTCCAGGAGGTCAAGGCTACAGGTAGCTATATTTGCACTGCTGTACTCCAGCCTGGGTGACAGAATGAGACCCTGTCTCAAAAACAAAAACAAACACAAACACAAAAACAAAAACATAACAACTACCACCAATTCTAAATTGGATGTAATGCAGTTACCGAGCATCTTAATGAAGTCTATTTCCATAAAATATTACAGTAGCATTTCCAGCATGATAGCATTGCTTGTATTGGGCAATTTTATGAAAGTTTTATCTTATTCCCTTTTGTGGAAGGCCAGGTTTGGGTGCTAGTTAGGCAGACAGATGGACTACTGGTTAGATCACAAGATGGTTACCTGAAGTACTAAGAGGAACAGGAGACAGAGTGAAAGCAAGTGGAGTCTCAGAGATTTGAAAATAACTAGGAAAACCAAGTTTGTTATTCTTTTCAAGAGATAATCCTTTTCAAAAGATAAATGCGAAGTCTTCCACCCCAGTCTCACTTCTACTTCCATGCTCCAAATCATTGTTACCAATTTATTATGTATCCTTCCAGGAATTTTCTATCCACATGGAAATATAGAATTTTTACCTTAACATTATTGTGTTTATTATAAAGTTATATTAAAGTATAAATGTAAGTCAGGTAATACCTTAAAAAACAAAGCAAAACAAAACAAAAACGCACAGCGAAATGGAGCATTCATTACTAATCATTTTTATTATGTTGAATGAAAATTGTAGGTAATAAAGCAGTTAATTGCTATCAGAAAATTATAGGGAATAAACCAGTTAATTGATATCAGATCCTTAAGGCAAACACACATGTGCCTTTTAAATTCTTTTAAATAACAATGGAATCATACTATAAGCTGCTTTTGTACCTAGCTTTATTTTCTTTAATAATATTTTTTGGAGAGTTCCACACCAGCCTATATAGATTTACCTTAAGCTTCTTGATTACTGAACTATTTCAATTATACAGATTTGCTGTAATTTCTACAACCAGTTCAATATTAGTGAACAATAAGCTAACAGCAATTTTGCTTTCAAACAATGTTACAATAAATAATCTTACATGTTTTTTGCACATTTGTGTGAGTGTGTGAGTATATCTGTATAAGTTCCTTTTAAATGTAATTACTATGTCAATTGTTTTTGTTTTCATTTCTGTTTTTGTTTTTGTTTTGAAACAGGATCCTTCTCTGTTGCCTGGGCTGGAATGCAGTGGCTGGATCTTGGCTCACTGCAACCTCCACCTCCTGGGCTCAAGTGATCCTCCCACCTCAGCCTCCCAAAGTGCTGGGGTTACTAGCATGAGCCACTGCACCCCGCTGGCCTACTGTCTTCATTTTAACACTTAAAACTCAAAATTCTAACAGGCCAGTTGTGATGGCTCATGCCGGTAATCTCAACACTTGGGAGGCCAAGGTGGAAGGATCTCTTGAAACCAGGAGTTCAAGACCAGCCTAGACAACATAGTGAGACCCTGTCTCTACAAAAAATAAAAAATTAGCCAGGCATGGTGTTCATGCCTGTGATCGCAGCTACTCAGGAGGCTAAGGTGGAAGGATTGCTTGAGCCCAGGAGGTGTCTGCAGTGAGCCATGATCATACCACTGCACTCCAGTTTGAGCTGGAATGAGACCTTGTCTCAAAGAAAAAAAAATTGTCCAGGCCTGGGGTGGCTGATGCCATTAATCCCAACACTTTAGGTGGCTGAGGTAAGGGGGATGGTTTGAGGCCAGGAATTTGAGCCTAGCCTGGGCAAGATGGTGAAACCTCCTCTCTACAAAAAATACAAAAATTAGCCAGGCATGGTGGCACATGACTGTAGTCCAAGCTACTCAGGAGGCTGAGGTAGAAGAATCACCTGAACCTGGAGAGGTCGAGGCTGCAGTGAGCCGTGATTGCGCCGCTGCACTCCAGCCTGGGTGACAGAGTGAGACCTTGTCAACAACAACAAAAAAACTAGATGTATAAATAAATAGATAGATATTGACAACTTGTTCTTCAGAGAAAGTGTACCAATTTACATCCATTAAAGCAGAGGAATGTGCCTGTTCACTAAAGTTTCACCATGACTGGGTATTTCAACTTCCAATTCTTTGCTAATGTCCTAAGTGAGAGAGGTGGTATATCAATTTTTAAAAGTCTTTTGAAGTAATTTGCAACTGAAGTTGATTATTTTTTAATAAGATTCTCAGCTATTTTTATTCCATTTTTAAAATAGAGGAATAAGATAGACCACATCCATCTTCTCTCAAAACCCTGCTATGGCTTTCAAAACCCATCTTCTCTCAAAACCCTCCTATGAATATTATCCAAAGTAATATTCATAGTTCTTACTGTGTTCTACAAGACCCTAAAAGACTGGGTCCTGTCATCTTCTCTGACGCAATCTTTCAATCCCACTTTTTCTCCCTTTGCTCCAATTATACTGGTTTTCTCACTATTCATCAAGCATGTCAGACATGTTCATGTTTCAGGTTCTTTGCTCTTAATGTTTCCTCCATCTGGAATTCTTTTCCTCTGTAGCAGCATGGCTCACTCACTTCAGCTTACTGCTCGGGTGCCATCTTTTCAGAGAGCTCTTACCTTAACATCCTACTGAAATTTGCCTTGCCTCCCTCATTCTATCTCTTCTCATCCACTTTTATTCTTCTTCATAACACTCTATCTGAAATGTTATCCATATATCAGTGGTTGTCAACAGGGGAGAGAGGTATTTGGCAATATCTAAAAATATGTTTAATTTTCAAAAGTGGAGAGGGTGATTGCTATTATGGGCATCTAGTGGGTAGAGGCCAGGGATGCTGTTAAACATCCTACAATGCACAGGACAGCCTGTCATGCAAACAATTATCCATTCTCAAATGTTAATACTGCAGAGGTTAAGAAACTCTGCTATACATTCTTTTTTACTTTTTATTTATTTATTTTTTGAGATGGAGTTTCCTTTGTTGCCCAGGCTAGAGTGCAATGGTGCAATCTTGGCTCACTGCAACCTCTACCTCCCGATTCAAGCGATTCTCCTGCCTCAGCCTCCTAAATAGCTGGGCTTATAGGCATGCGCCACCATGCCCAACTAATTTTGTATTTTTAGTAGAGATGGGGCTTCTTCATGTTGGTCAGACTGGTCTTGAACTCCCGACCTCAGGTGATCCGCCTGCTTCAGCCTCCGAAAGTGCTAGGATTACAGACGTGAGCCACTGTGCCCAGATGAGAAACTCTACTATACATTCTTATTGGTTTATTGTCTGCCTATGCTCTGCCAGCAGTGATGATACCTAAAATGTTTAACAACTGAAAGAGGCATGGGCATTGACCAATAAGAGTAAGCACAAGTCATAGGCAACTATTATGGCCATACAAGTATTCACCAGCTAACTGTCAGCCTTCCTACTAGAATTAAGACTCATGAAGGAGACTTTTTCTGTGTCGGCATTATTTCTTAGTTATGTATTTTCAGTTGATCTACAGGTCTATAGGCCATGACATTTATTTTGTCTATTTGATTGCTTTTTCTCTTATTGATTAGCAAGTCTTATTTGTATGTTAAAGAAATTAAGATTTTATTGTCATTTGTTGCAAACAATGTTTTCTTCAGGTAGTTTGTTGTATTTTATCGTTGTAGTAAGGCTCTCTTATTCTTACAGGCGATCTTAATTTTCAGGCAGTCAAATGCAATCTATTCCTTAATGACTTCTGCATTTTCAGTCTTCCTATAAAAAGCCTCCTAGTCTAAGATTGTTAAAAGAAAAATTCTTTTTTTTCTTTTAGTTCTCTTATGATTTCATTTTTACAATCAAATATTTACATATCTGGAATTTATTTTGAGAGCTTTCTAAATTGCGAGCCCTGTTTTTCACTACTGGTTTATTGAACAACTGATTTTTCTCTCAGTCATTTAAGGAGATATATTTATTAATGCACTGAATTCCTATTTGTTTTTGGGCTTACCTCTGAATTCTTTTGCTTCACAAATCTTCCTGTTTTTTGGCTGTTAAGAACATTCATTAATATTAAAGTTCTACACATATTAATATCTGATAGAAATATTTTCCCATATTAATTTTCTTAAGAAATTTTCTGGCTCTATTCATATATTTATTTTTATAGGTGAACTCTAGTATTATTGTTGCAAATTAAAAAATAAAAGAAGACAACTCTTTGTAATTTTGTTAGGGATTACATTGAATTAACTTATTAAACTTTGGGAGAATTTTCATGTTTCTCATATTGGTTTTTCTGTACCAGATCAAAGCATATCTCCATTTATTTTAGTTTTAAAAATTCCCTAATTTTTCTCCAAGTAGATTCTCAACTTTTACTCCTAACTATTTTAATTATGAAATCTGATTTTGTAAATGGGGTGCTTTCATTTTACTTTCCAACACATTTTTGTCCAGAGGGGTTTTTTGTTTGCTTGTTTTTAATTGAGTACCAGGCACATAAGGAATAGAAGTGTGAATCTGATTTAAAAGCACAGAGTTAAGAAGTAAGTTTAAGTTTCTGGGCTATATTTGGTCTTTTGTGTTTTGGTTTTTTTTGTCTAGATCTTATCCAACTTGTCGGTTTCCCATTTCAAAACTAAGAATGCCTTCTCTTATCATTCAGCCAATCTTGTATCTCAGCATCTTTCCTAGTTAGCCAACTTCCTGCTGGCCACTTGAATACTTTAAGATTTGTAAAACAAGCTATATTATAAATATTTATACTGATTTCTATGTTTTAGTTTATTATCTTTTCTAATATTTTATGTGGATTTAAAAAAAATAAATTTATTAACTCTATTTTTCTGCTCCCATGGAATCAACAGAACTCTTATCTAAGTTTTGCAATATATGCAGCTTATACTCAGAGACACAGGAATACAGGGAGTCTGCCAAAACTCTGAAACTGAGCAGAGCTGGAAACCACAAATTAATGAATCAGTTTGGTATATATCTATTAGCAATCTCATTCTTGTATTTGCAGAAATGTCAATGTTTGCCATCTATGGCCTCCCCACAAAAACCTATTCATAAAAAGAAGTGAAGAGAGAGAACTGAAAAATTCTCTGAAGGCCTTTAGCATCAGAGGTGGTGTGTTACTGTGCTTGGTTTTTCTACCAAGCACTTGTTCTGCAGTCTAAGGAACACGTATTTATTACTGCTGCAATGATATCCTTTCTTTATTCAGATCTCTTCAGCACTATACAGTTATACCATAGTTAGGCTCCAAGTTTATACAGACATACATCTAGACTTGGATCTTCAAAACTGACCACATTCTAGGTTCTTAGAAATTGAAGTAGTGTAGGAACTTTCCACTTCTCACATGTGCTTTAATTAAAACTGCTTATCCTGGATGGCTAGGTTCATGAGTTGGCTGGGTCTTAAGCCCAAAGCACTGAGGAAGACTTCTATTTCAAAGCCTTTGATGACATTTTCCAATTAAAAACCTTGGGCAAAACCACCTCAATCTGTCAGAAATTTTCTAACAATGTTAAACCTCAAAAGGGAAGTTGTCCAGATCTTGGCTCATTTTTTTTTCCTCAAGTGGCTCCTTCAGCGGTATGCAAATTTTCCACACTCTACCCTAGAGGCAAGCTCTGCATACCAAGAAGTCTTCATGAACATCAAGTTATAAGACTTCCCCCCCAAGAGAACAGGTGCCTGAACGTCTTACACAACTAAGAGCAAAACAGAAAATCTCCAAGAGGACTGGCTACAGGTATGTAAAGCAGGAAGTGCTGCCAGCTTGTCACTCAGTGTTCTAAATTCGGCCACACTTGGAACTCTATTACACATGCAGGCCATCAAAAATCAGAGCGGGCCAGATGGAGATGAAAGAGTTTGGGGAGAGAGAAATGGAAATGCGTGGAGGTAATTGCCTAAAACTTCTCTTGGTGCTTTCACTTTGTCTTTATGGTGTGTGGGTGGATCAGCCAGGTGTAAAAGATGACAGACAGAAGGGACACTATGAAACTCTAATGGGCCTAGTGCTCAAGTTTTTAAAACAGTCCACAGAAGCTCTGTTATGATTAGAATACAAATGCCACTTTTTTTTTAGCATTAACAAAATTATATTCCAACCTCACATGTTGTTTTAGGCGTCTCATTTACCAACATACTTGGACATCAGATAGTCATAAAGTATATAATTCATAGTGCATAAAATCACAGAAATGCTTATTGATTCCTAAATTAGGATAACATATTTTCACTGGTGCAGTCTTTTATCAATAAATCTTAATTGAATTTCCAAGTTAGAGCCTGCAGGGCAAATGTGCTCTAGTTTTTTTAGGTTTCCAGAAACACTGAGCCTAAACATGAATATTCCCTGACTAAATGTAACTGGATCACTTGCAAGAAAGATGGTTCAATTCTCTTAATTTATTCAAATGGAAATCATTCATATATTCTAAGTCCGAGGTTTTCAACTACTCTGTAAATGTAATTAGCTTTTCTTATAAACTATATTCCAACTAGTAGAATATTATTGAATATTACTCTTTCTCCTTTAAATGCATTCTCAAATTTCAGTCCCATTTTCAGTACAATCACACCAAGAAACATTTACCTGTGAGATAAACAAAAAGATGACTTGAGATAGTAAAAAGACTATTCCCTTTAGGGAATTTTGCCAACATTTTTGTGGAAAAGAAAAAAATCTATACATTAATGTCATAGAAAGCCATTGGAATAACCCCAACATTTAAAAGTAATATTCAGTATTTTTTAGCAGTCTGACTAGAAGAAAACAATGGTTGATGCATTCACTTTGAAATTTTAGTTTTAAATGCCTCTTTTTATAGAAAATATTCAAGGTCAATGTATATAATTTTCTTAAAATTGTGCTTCCATTAATATGGTCTGTCTTCATTGGGTTTCTTCAAAAACAGACCCTGAAACAAGAGCTTAGGTGCTGCTGGTATATTTGGGAGATAATTCCTCAAGGCAGGCAAATTGAGGAAGCCAAACTGAGATAGAGAAGTAAGGAAAGCCAATAAAAAGTACGTGAGTGAGCAGAGTTCAGCAGTGCGCAACTGGGGCTTAATTTTTTTGGGATTCCCAGAGAAATTGTGTACAGCATATATGAAAATAAATGAAGACCAAATGAGAACAGATGAGGCATACACCCAGAACTTGATATCGCAAGAGAGTTGGACATCATCACTTGTGTTTTGGTAGAGACGCATCACTTGTGGTAGAGGCAGGCATAGGAATGGAAAGCTTTATAGTGGAAGAAAGGGAGGGCATCAGGTATGCCCTGATTTGAAGCTGTTGGCTTAAGAAAACTGTAGGTGAGTTAACCAGATCTGGGGCTTCCTATGTGATTGATTAGGGGAACATATTTGACTTTCTCTCACTGGTCCTAAGTTGGAAGCAGGGACAAATTTTAGGGACACTGTCAGTTATTAATCAAGTCCTGGCCATTTTGGGCCAATTGTTATAGGGATTATTGTTTGAATTCCTGGACTCATTACTGGAGATAGTGGTCTGACTTCCTACAAATCTGACTTGTAGATAGTAGGTATGATTTCCTAGGGTGGTGGCTACAGATTTTAGGTCAGAGTTCTATTTTCATTTATGTCTGGCCATTGGTGCATATATATATATATATATATATATATATATATATATATATAT
>NW_022436985.1:18030-51886 GCF_009761245.1 Sapajus apella
GCTGGAGTGCAATGGCGCGATCTCGGCTCACCGCAACCTCCGCCTCCTGGGTTCAGGCAATTCTCCTGCCTCAGCCTCCTGAGCAGCTGGGATTACAGGCACGCACCACCATGCCCAGCTAATGTTTTGTATTTTTAGTAGAGACGGGGTTTCACCATGTTGACCAGGATGGTCTCGATCTCTTGACCTCGTGATCCACCCGCCTCGGCCTCCCAAAGTGCTGGGATTACAGGCTTGAGCCACCGCGCCTGGCCAAATGCTTTAAAATTATCTTTTGGGAGGCTGGAAAGGCTGGGGCATTTAACCATATACTTCAAGCTCCCATTGATTGTTGTTGCTTTGAGTGACTCGGGTAGAGCAAACTCCCACAGTCAGTTCTAGAAAAAGCCCTAAGGTGGAGAAGAGACACAAAACATTTGAGGTGTAAAGCTGTCAGCATATTGGAACTGTCTCCTACAGGTGACCTATTCATAAGTTGATTACATCTGCATAGACCCTATTTTCAAATAAGGACACATTCTGAAGTTCCAGGTAGAGAGGAATTTGGGGGGAACACTATTCAATCCAGTCCAGGAGGTAAGTATTAACTTGTCCAAATATAATTCCCTGCAGGGTGGCCTCCGAAGAAAAAGGAATTGGCCTTTCACAAAGCTCTATGAAAACTGGCCACAGCTAAACATCAAGGCAGTGAATCCTGGTCAATCATAAGACCTGCACTTAAGCTCCTAATTATGCTAGGGGAAGGGCTCACATTTGTTGCGAATACAAAAGCTGAGTTCACAGACTAGCGCTGGAGCCAAGGTTTTGCAGTATCATCTTGTTATAGTATCCTGGTCCCTGATCACCTGGAGTAGGAGCCAATGCTTCCAATCAGGCATCTTAAAAGTCTGAGCACCAGGGATTAGGAGCCCTATCCTAGAATGTGACATTAGACCATGCTAGCACTCTTTGTGTTCCACTTTACATTGCAATAGAGGACTGCAAGCTTGTTACTGCACCTGTCTCCATGAACTTTTCCCCAATAAAATTAGTTCTAGCAGATCCGGTATATGTACTGACTGGCCGTTGGTCCTTTTTCGTATAACAATATATTATTTTATTTAATTGCAACACCACTCTCTGAGGTAAATATATATATAGTCATCACTCTTAATTTCATTTAATTGAACCTAACTCTTTTTAACCCACTAAGCAGAAAAGGGAGTTTTTTAAAAGACTATTGATTAGCTCAAGGAGCATATGGAGGCCTGAAGAGCTAGACGAGAAGTTAAGCTCCTAGGAACAATTCTGAAAATCACATGGCAAAGTTGGCCCAAAGAGGAAACTGCTGCTTGTGTTGCTGTCTCACAGAGTGCTAGGGAAGGTGCTGCCAACTCTCAACTCCCTGCCTGGGCCACATCTGTGCCTGGAACTTGACCTTGAAATCACTGAGAAACTAAACTGTATATAATGTTGTTGCTACCACCAAAAGCAGGCAGCATTGTTGTCTACCATACCAGAAAGATGAATTCTGACTAGAGCCTTCTTCTTCCTGTATGCAAGATTTTAAAACAGTCCACATAAACTCTGTTACTTACCTGTCAAATTCTTACATGTGTGAGTCTCAGAGGAGAAGCCAAAGTCACTGTCATATCCCTAGGCCCAGCAGTAAGAGAGGCTGAGAATTCAGTTTTCTGCATTCTACCGTGTGGAAACAGGACTCTAAAGACTGAGGCTTTTCCAGTATGGTAAAATTGTTTTCAAAATATGCTGGGTAGTCAGAAAACATGACAAATATCCATGTCCAGTATAGTAAGCAACTTTATTTTACCTGTGAGGAATCTGAAAATCAGGAAATTTCAATAACGTGTCTAAAATGTTACACAGCCGGAAAGGGTAGAGTCAGGCTATAAATGTAGGCCTATCTGACTTTAAACCTCACACTCTTATTCACTGCTTTTTTGGTCCAAGCCAAAAACTTATAGACAAGTATACATTCTCATACATGGAATTTTAAAATAAGAACAGTTCTGTTATTATTACCAAAGAGTATTGATGGTGTTGTTCAAATGGGAATATGTAGTGTGCCTCTGTTTTTTGTGTGGGTTTTTTGGGGGGCATAGGGGAGGTCTGCTCACAATCCCTTCTTTATTCTTGTGGTAGTAGCAACTCTTCCTTTGGAAAGCCATCACTCCCCAAATATGTATAGATCCAGTGGGACCGTTGTCACAGCATTCTCATTACATTCTTCAGGAGTGGTTGCAAATTAGGCTTTCCGACTGTTGACCTCATTCCCTTGACCATAGTTATTGTCTTAGGGATGGGCATATTACCCAAGCTGGGCCAGTAAGAGTTCCTCCTGGTACTTTTGCTAAAGTTAGTGTTCTAAGAAACCCTCTGTGGTTGGCTGAATAATCACCTCTGTAAACATCTTGCTATCTGAATCCCTAGAACCTGTGAAAATGTTGCCTTACACCATAAAACAGATTTTTAAAATATGATTAAATTGAGAATCTTGAGATGAACAGATTATCTTGAATTATCTGGATATTTCATTTTGGGTGTGCTTGATATAATCATAAGAGGCCTTATAAAAGAGAAATAGGAGATCAGAGTTAGTTGAAGGTAACATGACCATGGAAGCAGAGACAGGAATGATGCTGCCGCAATCCAAGAAATGCTGGCAGCCTCTAGACCATGTAGAAGTCAAGAAACAGATTCTCCCCTGGAACCTCTAGAAGAAACTAGCTCTGCCCACATCTCAAGTTTTAGCCCTGTAAAGCTCATTTTGGACATCTGAGTTCTAGAACTTTAAGAGAATAAAGTTTTGTTGTTTTAAGTCACTAAGGTTGTGGTCATTTATTAAAGCAGCAACAAGAAAATCAATACATCTTCGCAGAACCATAAGAGAAAGAGGCACAGAGAGAACAATCAAGGTGATAATGATGGTGATGATACTGTAGTTTGAAACCTTTGATTTAGTTGTGTCTGAGCCAGCACCATCTCCATATATTGCAGTCAGTGGGCCTATACATTTCTTTTAAGGGTCAAATAATTTGTATTATATTTCCACTACCGAGAACAAAAAGAGTCATGATGGCACAAGGTAGCTATTTCATTTTCAAAGTTGCCAATTTGTAAAATATAAGGATCAGTACCATAAGACAGGGCAAATATATATATATATTCTCTCTCTCTCTCTCTCTCTCTCTCTCTCTCTCTCTATATATATATATATATATATATATGAGGAAAATGAGAGTATAAAGCAAACAATTTTCTTCTTTCCCTTGCACACAGGTAAAATGGATTAATTAAAAAAGAATGTTTTCTGAATGCAGTAGTATATTCAAACTAAAAACATTCAGATGGAGACAGTATTAGAAATGAAAAATGCTAAAAAGATTTCTAAAGGCAAGAGAAAGTAAAGTCAATGTTTCAGTTAGTACTGAATTGAACTTGCTATTGTCTTTGGATAAAACAGCAAGCACTTACCTTGTGAATCATTAAGGATCACTAATTTCAAGAGTGAAGTTGGTATTGTGGCCAAATACAAATTTTCTTCTTGGTTTAGGAGAATTCATTCCCCAGAAATATTTGACTAATGTGGAATTTAAAAAGGAGTAGTACCTAGATCTTTAGGCAACATGATTGATTGCGACTCAACACATGGTAAATATAGTAGACAGTTTTACATTAATAAGTCACTTTAGATAATATAACTTTTATCTAGTTTGGAAGGCATTGATTAGTTATATGTGCAAAAGCAATTTAAGCAAAGGAAGAAAGGTACATATTTACTTTGGCAAAAAGATGGTTTATTTCTATGTGGAAAGTTTATTTTCCTTTTGGGAGGCAACATATAGAGAAAGAAAACATACCAGCTTGAGTCAGTTTTGCTAATCAGAAGAATGAAAATGTTACTAGATTTACTCTGTCATTTAAACACAGGTAGAAGGTGTTTTAAACTTGAATTCAATAGTGATTTGAAGGGCTGGGCGCAGTGGCTCACGCCTGTAATCTCAGCACTTTGGGAGGCTAAGGTGTGCGGATCACAAGGTCAGAGTTCGAGACCACCCTGCCCAACATGGTGAAACCCTGTCTCTGCTAAAAATACAAAAATGAGCCAGGTGTTGTGGCGTGCGCCTGTAATCCCAGCTATTCAGGAGGCTGAGACAGAAGAATTGCTTGAACTGGGGAGGCGGAGATTGCAGTGAGCCGAGATTGTACTACTGCACTCCAGCCTGGGAGACAGAGCAAGACTCTGTCTCAAAAATAAATAAATAAAAATAAAATAGTGATTTTAATGTTCATACTAATTTTACTTTCATGTAATTTAACTGATCTGAAGTTATATAATTTTTCTTATTTATTGATAATTTATTTTATGATAGACACTGTGTCAAGAACTTTATATATGTTATTTCATTTCATTGTCATAGCAACCTAGTGGAATAGGTACTATTTTTGTTTTATTATATAAATAGTAAAACTGGAGCTTTGAGAGGTTAAGCATCTTCCCCAGTGTCACACAACTAGGAAGTGGAAATGGTAGGTTACAAATGTGGGCAGTAAGATTCTACAGCTTGTACTTCAGAGCCTACTCCCTAAACCAGTAATACCAGACCAACTCCAGCCTGAAATTACATATACTACCTTTGTTTCACTTATATCCTTCTGGTGTTTCTGCTGTATGCTCTAGATATATACCTGTTTGTGGAAATACATGACTAATAACTGTCCTATGGACATACAAATATACTAATTTTGTTAAATATCATAAAGGACCTAATATCTGCAATAAATTATTATTATTTTTTATTTATTATTTTTTGAGACTGAGTCTAGCTCTGTCGCCGGGCTGGAGTGCAATGGCATAATCTTGGCTCACTGCAACCTCCGCCTCCCAGGTTCAAGCCATTCTCCTGCCTCAGCCTCCTGAGTAGCTAGGATTACAGGCTCACGCCACCACGCCTGGCTCATTTTTGTATTTTTAGTAAAGACAGGGTTTCACTATGTTGGTCAGGATGGTCTCAAACTCCTGACCTCATGATCAGCCTGCTTCTGCCTCCCAAAGAGCTGGGATTACAGGTATGAGCCACCACGCTTGACCTTTAAGAAATTGTTCTTCATGGAAAAAAGTTGGACTACTTACCATTCTAAACTAATATTTACATACCTCCTTCCTCTTAAATATTTGAGTTTCCCAGGGTTGTGTACTAAGCATGTTCTCATATTCTGCTTATAGAACACTGCCTATATGATTGCATCTGACTTTATAATTTTAACCACCACTTATATTCAGATAACGTACAAATCTGTCTCAATAAACTAAACCTCTCCCCACAATCCAGTTGCTTAATGATCATCTCTGCTTAGCAGATCCACAGACACCTTAAGCATGATTAAACCAGAATTCATTATCCCTTTCTCTTGACCACACCTTTTTTTATTGTGACCTTCCCCCAACCTTTTTTTTTTTTTGAGACAGGGTCTCAATTCTGTTGCCCAGGCTCGAGTACAGTGGCCCAGTCTCGGTTCACTGCAGCCTCAACCTCCCAGGCTCAGGTGATACTCCCACCTAAGTCTCCCAAATAGTTGGAATTACAGGCACGTGCCTCCATGCCCAGCTTTTTTTTTTTTTTTTTTTCTTTTTGGTATTTTTTGAAGAGATGGAATTTCACCATGTTGTCCAGGCTGGTCTCATACCCCTGGACCCCAACGGTCCTCCCACCTCAGCCTCTCGAAGTTCTAGGATTACGGGCATGAGCCACCACACACAGCCTTGGGACCCTCTTAATCCCTTTTTATTTTCTGCATGCCCTCTTAAGCTAGTGCTGCCACTATCCATCATCTAAGCATCCTTAATTCCTCTCCTCTCTTTTGCATCTTTCTTACATATCCAATCACTAAATTCTAATAATTCTACCTTCCAAATATGTTTCTTATTTTTCTTTTTGTTTTTGTCTGAAATAGAAGAAAGTTTAGTAGTTCATATTTTCATTATCGTTATACTAGCTTTTCTTCTCTGGTTTCCTCTTCTTCACAGACATCCTGCCCAGAGACATATCTAGAGGATTTTTTACTTCTGACCAGATAGACTAGTCTTGTGTTTGTTGTTGTTTTCAATTTTCAAAGGAGACCTTTATTTCTCATAAAAGGTTATAGCTGGCAGGGTGGCCATTCTAATAGGCTGAAAAGTTTGTACAGCCTTCGGGTAAAAATCAACACTTGGAGGGAGGGGAAAAGGGAAGAGGAATTTATGCTGAACTAGGTGGTTGAATATACGTATTCAATAAGTTATAGGAGTCATGAATATTTGTGAAGTCATGAACGGTTATAAAAGAAACACATGCACAAGCATAGTTGAGCTTCATTAATCTTCATGGATACCATGTTTAAAAGATAGCTGTGTTGGCATAACTCAAGGGTGGAGTTTTCCATCCTGTGATGTCAAAAAGTGAAGCGGAGGACATAAAATCTCTTACTACACATTCTCACATTCTCCAAAGACTAGCCAGAACCACTCCGGTGGTCTCTCAGGCAAAAAAGGAGGGCAGTTTCAGGCGGTTGGTTGAGATCAGTGGCGCAGCCTTTTGAAAGGGCTGGTTTTTGTTTACTCTTTAGGTTAAAAAAGGCTAATGGTGGTTAGTGAGGGAGAAAAGGTATAAGGAGGTGTGTCTGACCTCCAATACCATCATGGCTAAGAACCCAGTTTTCAAGGTTACTCTGGTGTCTTCTTGGCCAAGAGATGGTCTGTTCAGTCTTTTGGGAACTTAGAATTTTATTTTTATTTCTCATTTTCCTCTTTTGTCTGAGATTAGCCAGAGGCAGCATCTACAGCTAACCTTTTATTTTTTCCCATATTGTTGCCAGCGTGCTGTGGCTACTTAACCCAGTTTCAGTCTGTCCCTCAGTGGCACCTGGAAGGTCAAGGGACTTAAAGCTAAAAAGACTTACAGCAAAGTAAACATTCTAGGCTAGAAGGGAACGGAGGTGGACAGGTAATCCTCAACCCTTAAAACCTTTTAATCAACACAGGAGCCAAAAACTAAAGCCGAAAGCAAGATTACAAAATTGACTTATCTATAGAGTTTACGAACTGAGCTACTGTGATCGTGGTTTTAGTTAGATTAATAGCAATTAGCTATATGAAACATATACATTTTGCTAAAACATTAAAGCTAAGGAATTTAGAGACTTTTGTTGTGCTACAACTTTTTTTGTGGTCTCTTTAGCAATTTGTCCTAAAGTGATCAATAAAATATTTTTTGTCATCTCTATTTGCATAAACTGCACAATTGGGAACAATTACACCCAGAAGGCTCTGTCACTAGGTATCTTGCTATCCTCTTGGCAATTTTCTTTTAAGTAAATAGACTAGCTTTTATCAGACCTACCCCCCATGTCAACAACAGCTTTAAAAGAAACTGAATAAATTTAAAAAATAGGTTTGAAAATATCAGAGAGCTAGGCAACTGGGAACTAGGAACCCATCAACGAAGATCTTGGAAAGAAGTCATAGCAATTGAGATGATCCTAAACAGTCTTTGTTGTTTATTTCCTCAAGAAATTTGCTGATTGTGGGTGATATAAAATGAGGGGATTAGAAATCAAACAGAAAGCATTGACCAAGAGGTTGATTAAGCAGGATTTTTATCAGTCTCATGATGCTGGGGAAACAAAATTTGGAGTTCAGGGGCCCATCACAGGAAAGTGACGCTTTTAAACACTCCAGATTTTTTGTCAGAATCTATGGAAGGATAATCCTAGAATTAGTGCAAACTGAAAATACAGAGCCATTGCAAAGGGCGAAACTCAGCTGTTAGGCTGAGCATGGTGGCTCATGTCTGTAATCCCAGTACTTTGGGATGTTGAGATGGGAGGATTGCCTGGGGCCAGGTGCTTGACACCAGCCTGGGTAACATATCGAGATCATATCTCTACAAAAAAAAAAAATTAAGTTTAATTAAAAAAAATAAAAAAAGAAACTCAGCTTTGAATCAGTACAATCCTAGAGTACATTCAGGTGATCGAGCTCTATTCTACTGCCTACCAGGAAAATAAAAAGTAATCTCCAGAGAAACAAAACATCATTGAAAGCTTCAAGTTATTACTATAACTTTTCATACACAATGCCCAATATTTAGTAGAAAATTTTAGGCATACCAGGACACAGACTAAATGACCACATCACAAGAAAAAAACAGAAACAGGCCAGATATGATGCCTCACACCTGCAATCCCAGCACTTTGGGAGGCAGAGGTGGGAGGATTGCTTGAGGCCAGGAGTTCAAGGCCAGCCTGGGCAACATAGAAAGACCATGCCTCTGAAAAAAATAAATTAGCTGGGTATGGTCGCACGTGCCTGTGGTTTCAAATAAATAAATACATAAAAAGAAACAGGTAAACAACCACATAAGGATCCACATAATGTGCTTATTGCACATGAGCTTCTTTTTTTTTTTGAGACAAGGTCTCGATTTGTCACACAGGCTGGAGTGCAGTGGTGAGATCGTGGCTCACTGCAACCTTGACCTCCCGGGCTCAGACAATCCTCCTGTCTCAGTTTCTGGAGTATCTGAGATTACAGACACTCACCACCACTTCCAGCTAATTTTTAAGTTTTTTAAATAGAGACAGGGTCCCACTGTTTGTTACCCAGGATGGTCTTGAACTCCTGACCTCAAGAGATTCTCACCTTGGCCTCTCAAAGTCTTGGGATTACATAAGTGAGCAAACACACTTTGCCCTATGAACTTTAAAATAACTATCAATTAATATGTTCAAGAAAAAAGTATGAAAAGATAAAGAATTTCAATAGAAAACTGGAATCTATTAAAATTTTGTGGGAATTCCAGAAGTAAAAATTATAGTAATTCAAATAAGAATTTAGTAAATGGGCTTAATAGCAGATTAAACATGGTTTAAGAGAGAGTAAATAAGCTGGAAGAAAGGCCAGAAAACAATATCCAGATTGAATTATGATGAAAAAAGAGGTCAGAAATGCAGAAAAGAACATAGGAGAATTGTGGGACATGGTGATATGTTCTGAGGTACCTGTAATTGGAGTTCCAGAAGAAAAGGAAAGAGAATAAGCAGAAGCAATATTTGGAGAGATGTTGACCCAAATTTTCTAAAAGTTATGAATGATATCAGGTCACAGAATCTAGAAGGGTTATAAACTCCATTCAGGATAAATTCAAAGAAAACCACCTCCAGGCACATTACAGTCATTACAGGCACATTACACATACAGGCACATTACAGCTGAAAATCAAACACACAGAAAAATCTTAGGAGCACCCAGAAGAAAGAAAAATTATCTTTTAAAAAAGCAACAACACAATTTCTCAACAGAAATAATGTTAACGATAAACACTAGAATAGCGTCTGTAAACAAATGAAAGCAAATGCCTTAGAGTTCCAAACTAGCAAAAATATCCTTCACAATTAAAATGAGATGAATCATAGACCTAAATGTAAAAGTTAAGATTTCCAGATTGAGTTATAAGAAACTGTCTTCATGGTTTTGGGTTAAGCCATTATTACTTAAAAACAAAACATAATAACCAGAACAAATAGTCTTTGAAAAATTAGAAAGTCTGTTTTTTTTTAATTACACTTAGAAATTTTTAAATTAGACTTAAAAAAAAATTAAGTACTTATGTTCATACAAAGACATCATTAAGGAGTGAGTGAGGAAAAAAAAAGCCAAAGATTGGAAGAATATATTCATAATACATATCCTCCAAAAGACAGTTATACACCAGAAAAACTAAGAATAAAAAGCCTAACTATACCAAACTGTTAAGTGACAATGTGGAAAAACTGAAACTCTCATCCATTGCTGACGGGAATGTAAACTGGTACAACAACTTTGGAAATTGTTCAGCAGTGTCTATTAAGGAGTTTACCATGTCACCCGGCAATTTTATTCCTAGTATAATGAGTGCTTGTGTTCACCAAATACATGCATAAGAAAGTTCACAGCAACTTTATTTATAATCATATACATATGGAAACAATGATACAGCAATATAATAATGGGAAAACCAACTGTGGTATATTGATACAATGTAATATTCAGAAAACTATGCTACATTCTAGAAACTGGACAAATTTCATAGAGATAGTGTTGTACAAAAGAAACTAGGCATAAAAGGGTACATGTTGTGTAAGTCTGTTTAAATGAATGCCAAAAGAAGGCAAAACTAATTAAAAGTTATAGAAGTAAGGATAGTATTACTTTTGGGGATGTATTCATTAGAAGAGTCATGAGGGAGCCGTTGATAGTGCTGAGAATATTCCATCATCTGGGTTGTGGTTATGTGAGTATGTTCATATGTAAAAATTCACTTAGCTGTAGTGAAAGACTTTAAGAAAAACAAAAATTGAGAGAATTAATCAATAATAGGTATGCACTAAAAAATAATAAAGGGAACTCATCAATCAGAAATAAAATGATTCCAAATGGAAGCAAAAAAATTCAGGAAGCAGTAAAGAGAGCAACATAAAAGGTCAAAGGTAGATCAATATTAGCTGTATAACACAATATTATTAATGTCAAATGGCATTTATAATTATACAATTAGAATACTTGAGGTCAGGTATGGTGGCTCATGCCTGTAATCCTAGCTCCTTGGGAAACCTAGGTGAAAGAATCTCTTATGGTCAGGAGTTAGAGACCAGCCTGGGCAACAAAGCAAGGCACCATCTCTACCAAAAAGGAAAAAAAAGAGCCGGGCGCGGTGGTTCACGCCTGTAATCCCAGCACTTTGGGAGGCCGAGGCGGGTGGATCACGAGGTCAAGAGATCGAGACCATCCTGGTCAACATGGTGAAACCCCATCTCTACTAAAAATACAAAAAATTAGCTGGGCATGGTGGCGTGTGCCTGTAATCCCAGCTACTCAAGAGGCTGAGGCAGGAGAATTGCCTGAACCCAGGAGGTGGAGGTTGCGGTGAGCCGAGATGGCACCATTGTACTCCAGCCTGGGTAACAAGAGCGAAACTCCGTCCCAAAAAAAAAAAAAAAAGAAAAAAAAGAAAAAATTAGCCAGGCATGGGAGCGTGCCTGTATTCTTAGCTACTCAGCAGGCTGAAGCAGATCGCTTGAGCCCAGGAGTTTGAGGATGCAGTGATCTATGATCATACCACTGCCCTCCAGCCTGCGCAATAGGGTGAGACTTTGTCTCTAAAAGAAAAACCAAGCCAAAAAACCCCTTGACAACAATAGCACAGAAGAAGGAAAGGAATCGTTAACAGAGTTGAAGTCAGGTGCTTTAAAGTCCTGGCTTTTTTTTTTTTTTTTCAATCTTACTAAGTTTTCAAAATCTAGAGCATTTCACCTTTTATAACATATCTCAATATGTACTAACCACATGGCAAGGACTCACATCTGACTACTAGCTAACATATTGAACATCCCAGGTCTAGAGCAGTGGTCCCTAAGAGAGGACATTCTGCCCCCCAGGGGACATTCATTCATGTCTAATGACATTTTTGATTATTATAATTAGTGGAGGGAGAGTGGTGCTAGTGGTACCTAATGTGTAGAATCCACAAATGCTGCTAAAAATCTTACAATATACACAGAATGGGAGCCCTCCCCAAGTGCAATAAAAAGTTATTCAGTCCAAAATGTCACTTGTCACGTGGTTGATAAACCCTGCTTTAGCATAACTCATGAAATAATAAAAAGTATATAACCAATAAGCAAATAATGGGAAGGGGAAAATATCAACAATTACTTCACTAATTCCAAAGAGTAAAAGAATGGAAAGAAAAAATAAATATAAAACAGGTGGGATACATAGAAAATAAATTATAATAATACTGATAAAATTACGTTAAATATTAATGGATAAATATTCCAATTAAAGACTAAAATTTTTAGATTGAAGTCAAGCTCGGTGGCTCATGCCTGTAATCTCAGCATTTTGGAAGGTCAAGGCAGGCAGATCACCTGAGGTCAGGAGTTCAAGACCAGCTTGGCCAACATGGTGAAACCCTCTCTCTACTAAAAATATAAAAATTAGCCAGGCATGGTGGCATGCACCTCTAATCCCAGCTACTCAGGAGGCTGAAGCAGGAGAGTTATTTGAACCTGGGAGGCAGAGGTTGCAGTGAGCTGAGATCATGCCACTGCACTCCAGCCCTTGTGACAGAGCAAGACTCCATGTGAAAAAAAAATATTTTTAGATTGAGGAAAAGATTTCTATTTGCCACAAAGATGAAGGTAAAATGGTTTAAAAGTCTAGAACATGCAAATTCTAATGAAAACAAAACTGATAAAACTATACTATATCAAAAATATTTTAATACAAAATGTACTACTAGAAGCAAAAAAAAAAAATTGATAATGATGCAAGGGTCTTCCATCAGTATGATAGAAGTGATTATTTAAAATGACATATGACATTATGATTTCACTGATATATATTTTTCAATGTCTCTCCATTGACCTTGGATAAGGTTCAAGCTACAATATGACAAAAGGATCCTCTGTGAATCACTTACTTCATCTCTAACAGCTCACGTCATTTTTTTCCTCAAAATTTATGTTTAGGAATGTTGAAGAACATGCAATTACTCAAAATCACTGTATTGTTTTATATTCTCTATGCTTTTGCTCATATTGGTCCCTCTGCCTGGATTGCTTTTCTTTGTGGAAGTTATCTGAAAAAAGTTCTATTTATTTTTCAGAAATGTATTCTGCTGTGTCCTATTTGAAGCTTTTCTGATTCACTCCTGCATATAATCTTTCACTTTTCTGTGTACAACTGTACCTCATAAGCATTTTTTAATAATCTTTCTTTTTGTAATATATTTGTTCATATATTCTGCCTTTTCTTGTAGCCAGCAGTAAGTATTGGACATTCATTAACTTTTACAGAACTCAAATTTATTTGTGTTGGTAAATTGCAGTAGCCTTAGAGAGATTCTTGCTATAAAATTGTCTAAATTTTTAAACATTGTATTTTGCTGAGAAATAGATTTCTTTTAGATTCAGCTAAGATAACATAATTATTTGTTTAGTAATTTCAATTAGTATTTTTAAAACTAAAATCTCATTATTCACTTATTCTCTCATTTTATTAATTTTATACTTATGAATGAAGTCATGTGAGCAGTTAATACAGCTAGTTATGACAGTACAATAACTGAGAAAGAGTATCTATTTATATTGCTCTTTTGTTACAGATTACTTGACTCTTTTTCATAGCATTGTTAGTTTTCTAGACTGATTTAGCCAAATTGTAATTAGTGCATGAATTAACCTGAAAATTTTGCATTTGTATATATTTCTATAAAAAGTACGAATCCATAATATTTGGGAATTTACAAAATTTGTTTAAAGCAGAACTATTAACCAGGGTGCCATCATTAATAAAAGCTGCAATGACAAGGTTTGAATTTTTGGATGTATTTCAGCTGATTCTACAGTTCTTTTTGCTAGACTTGCAAATTAAAATAGCCAAAGTAATTTCTTAGATGAATTGATTTATAAGCAGGCTGCTAATGATGTTTTCATAAGTTTAAAATAGAGGACTTTCAAATTCGTGTTGCAGGAGATCGGTTAAGGATGAAAAATTTGTGTCAAACTGGCTGGATCTGAATTCAATCTTTGCCACATTTTGCTCTATATAATCTTGAACAATTTGCTTAACCTCCCTAGGCCATAGTTTTTTCCATCTGTGTAATACAGATAATAATTTTTCTATTTTGTAGATTATTTTGAGGTTTAAATGACAATATAAATAAGATATTTAGCATAGTCTCTGTTACATACTAAATACTTGATGAAAATAAGCTAATATAACAGATATAGCTAAGTAAAGTCAATAAATCATATTGTCAACTTAAAGGCTACTTTACAACTACTATGTACCTAAGTACTATTTTTTTTTTTTTGAGACAGGGTCTTGCTGTGTCGTCCAGGCTGGAGTGCAGGGGTGTGATCACAGGTCACTGCTGCCTTGACCTCCTAGGCTCAAATGATTCTCCCACCTCAGCCTCCTGAGTAGCTGAGACTACAGGCATGTGCCACTAAACCTGGCTAATTTTCAGTGGAGATGAAGTCCCAGTATGTTACCTCATCTGGTCTCAAACTCTGGAGCTCAAGTGATCCTCTCACCTCAGCTTCCTGAAGTACAACTAGTACAGGTGTGAACGACTGCACTGACTCTTAAGCACTATTAATAAAAGCTACCATATAGTGAGCACTTGTGCTAAATATTTTATATGCATTATCTCATTTAAACTTTACAATGACTTTGGGAGTTAGTTATAATGTCCCCATTTTACGGATAAGTTAACTGAGGCTCTGAGAGTATATGTCCAAAATTATATATTTGGTAAGAATATTTTGACATGGCCATTTGAAGCAGTATTTTAAGGTCAGGAATATTTTGGTGCAGTCTATAGGAACAAATCTCTAAACTTTCTATTTTCCCCTGCCAAATGAAAATAGCTTTGTTATGCTCTTTTCCAATATATGTTTTAAAAAGAACATGCATGTTGAAAACAATTCAGGCAATACAAGAAGATACAATCATCACTTATAATTTCATCACTCAGTGGTAGTCACAGTTATATTTGGTAAACATAAATTGTAAACACTACTACTTGCCTATCAAACATCCATTGTCTTCTATTTCTTAATAGCAGACCCAAATTTTTGTTTGGATCTAGCTAAAATCCTCACTTCCTCAGACAAGCAGTGTCCCTGAGAACCAGTTTTGGCCAAGGTGATGCAAGCAGAAATCACTGAGTAGGCACTATTGGGAAGGCAGCTGACTTGCCTAGCAACCACCTTTTGTCTGCACAGAGTGCAGACATGCTGGGAGTGCAGTCATTTTTTTGGGGCCCAAAAGACAAAAATTGCATGCAGTCTGGCATAATGAAGCCCTTTGATCAGTCCTGAACTGCCTACTTTGGAAATTCTTCTTATAAGGAAAAAAACCTTTCTGATTAAGCATTTAAATTTTAATCTCATTTCTGTAATATGCAACCAAAAGTAATCTTAACTGATACACTATCATTCTGGGGTGCTTTTTCCTATTTAATTACATTAAACATTAAAAGATAACCTTATAACCTTCTTACAATACTTATTATAAAAGGTAACCTTATAATTATAATTTTGCAATAAATAATATTTATTTAACTATATGTCATTCAGGCAGACTGTTAGCTGCCAACCCAACAATCATTTTCTCTTACACTTATGTTAACAGAATTCTAATTTTGTTTAGATGGGCATTTTGTTCAGACCCTGGGATAAATCTTGATTGTATATATAATAATTATAACTATCCATTCTCTTTTGCTAATAATTTGTCTAGAAATGACAGTGTAATGCTGTTCTGTTCAATGAGACCTAAGAGGAAATCTACCGAAGACATCTGGGAAAGATTTACCATTCTGAACAAAGACATGTAACAGGAGCATTTTTCCCCCCTCCTTCAATTTCTTCTGCTTGAGGTTATATTGCGTGAAGATGTACTGTTAGGAGATATAGCAGCCCTCTTTCGAAAATAAGGGGAATATTGCCACTGTAGTGATGATCTAACGTAAACAATCTGTGACACTAACTAGGTTTTCCTGTAACATAAACAATAAGTGTATTTACATGCTTTAAGCTTCTGTTAATTTTTTTTTATTTGTAGACAAAAACATTCCTAACAACATGTTTGTTTAAACATTTATTATTCATCACCCAGGTGCCAGGAACTATTTCATATGCTGGGAATGTATCAGTGAAAATAATAAATTCTTTTGCTTTCGTACAGCTTATTTTTGAAGGGAAAGTCATATCAAATAAATAAATTATGGCCGGGTGTGGCGGCTCAAACCTGTAATTCCCGCAGTTTGGGAGGCTGAGGCCGGCGGATCACGAGTTCAGGAGTTTGAGATCAGCCTGACCAACATGATGAAACCCTGTCTCTACTAAAAATACAAAAAATTAGCTGGGCATGGTGGCATGTGCCTGTAATCCCAGCTACTGGAGGGGCTGAGGCAGGAGAATCGCTTAAACCCGGGATACGGAGTTTGTGGTGAGCCAAGATCGCGCAATTGCACTCCACAACAAGAGCACTTCAGCCTGGGCAACAGAGCGAGACTCTGTCTCAAAAAAAAAAAAAAAAAAAGTGTTTTTAGTCCTTTTTTCATCTACTTCTATTTATTCAAGACCTAAATATAAAGATGCAAGAGAAGGGGAAGTTAAGAATCTTCTGATTCTTCACTTCCTGTTGAGGAAGGATGTCATAGCAAAATTCCATCTCAAAAAAAAGTAATATTTCTAATCCCATTATTTAGCTTCATATTTTTCTTCACGGATATTTAGGGCTCAGGAAGAAAGTTAGAAGCCATCAAGTTCTTTAAAAAGTGCTTTTTAGGCTGGGCGTGGTGGCTCATGCCTGTAATCCCAGCACTTTTGGGGGCCGAGGTGAGCAGATCGTCTGAAGTCGGGAGTTTGAGACCAGCCTGACCAACATGGCGAAACCCAGTCTCTATTAAAAACACACAAATAAATAGCAGGGCGTGGTGGCGTGTGCCTGTAATCCCAGCTACTAGGGAGGCTGAGGCAGCAGAATTGTTTGAACCTGGGAGGCGGAGTTTGCATTGAGCCAATATTGCCCCACTGCACTCCATCCCGGGCAACAGAGCAAGACTCTGCCTCAAAAAACAAAAAAAGTGCTTTTTATTCCTTTTTTCATCTACTTTTATTTATTCAAGACCTAATCCTCTATAGAGATGCAAGAAGATTCTTAACTTCGTGTTGAGGAAGAGTGTCATAGTTAATTTTGTGCTGCTATAACATAGTACCTGAAACTGGGTAATTTAAAATGAACAGATATATTATGGCAGATGTTTGTTTTCTGTCCAGCATTTCCTGCTCTAATTCTGCAGACAGTTTACGTCTCAGCAGAAACCTGCTGCCCCTTTCCAAAGATAAGTGTCCTAACTTCTGTCTGCCACAAAAGAAAAAACTTTTCCTTTCACCTCTTCTAAGAACTACCTTTTTTTAAAAAATTTATTTTATTGCATTTTAGGTTTTGGGGTACATCTGAAGAACATGTAAGATTGTTGCATAGGTACACACGTGGCAGTGTGATTTATTGCCTTCCTCCCCATCACCTATATCTTGCATTTCTCCCCGTGCTATCTCTCCCCAGCTCCCCACCCCACACTGTCCCTCCTCTATTTCCCCCCAACAGACCCAAGTGTGTAGTGCTAACCTCCCTGTGTCCATGTGTTCTCATTGTTCAACACCCGCCTATGAGTGAACACATGCGGTGTTTGATCTTCTACTCTTGTGTCAGTTTGCTGAGAATGATGCTTTCCAGGTTTATCCATGTCCCTACAAAGGACCCAAAGTCATTGTTTTTGATGGCTGCATAATATTCCATGGTGTGTATGTGCCACATTTTCCCTGTCCAGTCTATCATTGATGGACATTTGGGTTGGTTCCAGGTCTTTGTTATTGTAAACAGTGCTGCAATGAACATTCGTGTGCACATGTCCTTATAGTAGAACGATTTATAATCCTTTGGATATATACCCAGTAATGGGATTGCTGGGTCAAATGGAATTTCTATGTCTAGGTCCTTGAGAAATCGCCACACTGTCTTCCACAATGGTTGAACTAATTTACACTCCCACCAACAGGGTAAAAGTGTTCCTATTTCTCCACATCCTCTCCAGCATCTGTTGTCTCTAGATTTTTTAATGATTGCCATTCTAACTGGCGTGTGATGGTATCTCAATGTGGTTTTGATTTGCATTTCTCTGATGACCAGTGATGATGAGCATTTTTTCATATGTTTGTTGGCCTCATGTATGTCTTCCTTTGTAAAATATCTGTTCATATCCTTTGCCCACTTTTGAATGGGCTTGTTTGTTTTTTTCTTGTAAATCTGTTTTAGTTCCTTGTAAATTCTGGATATCAGCCCTTTGTCAGATGGGTAAGCTGCAAAAATTTTTTCCCATTCTGTTGGTTGCCGATTTACTCTAATGACTGCTTCTTTTGCCGTGCAGAAGCTGTGGAGTTTGATTAAGTCCCATTTGTCTATTTTGGCTTTTGTTGCCAATGCTTTTGATGTTTTGGTCATGAAGTCCTTGCCTATGCCTATGTCCTGAATGGTTTTGCCTAGATTTTCTACTAACAAGGAACGTAAAGGACCTCTTCAAGGAGAACTACAAGCCACTTCTCAATGAAACAAGAGAGGACACAAACAGATGGAGAAACATTCCATGTTCATGGTTAGGAAGAATCAATATTGTGAAAATGGCCATACTGCCCAAAGTAATTTACAGATTCAACGCTATCCCCATCAATCTACCAATGACCTTCTTCACAGAACTGGAAAAAAACACTTTAAACTTCATATGGAACCAAAAGAGGGCCCGCATAGCCAAGTCAATTCTAAGCAAAAAGAACAAAGCGGGGGGCATCACACTACCGGACTTCAAACTATACTGCAAGGCTACAGTAATCAAAACAGCATGGTACTGGTACCAAAACAGAGATATAGACCAATGGAACAGAGCAGAGGCCTCAGAGGCAACACAACATATCTACAACCATCTGATTTTTGACAAACCTGACAAAAACAAGCAATGAGGAAAGGATTCCCTGTTTAATAAATGGTGCTGGGAAAACTGGCTAGCCATCTGCAGAAAGCCGAAACTGGACCCCTTCCTGACACCCTACACTAAAGTTAACTCCTGATGGATTAAAGACTTAAACATAAGACCTAATACCATAGAACTACCTTTTAAGTCTTTTTCTTTGTCATGATGGCCTGTTTTTCGGAAAATTAACAATGGGAACATGGTGCAGTAATCTACTCTCTGATACGTGGTCTTATTTTTTGGCTTCCCCAAAATGAGTGCTCTGTGGTGGAGCAGGCAGTACAATTTCCAAATGTGGGTTAGTTAGTCTTGAAAAATGCCTTGTGTGAGACCACATTACTACATTACATCAGTGGGGGTCAAGCCCAATCCAGCTGCTTTACAGTCTTGGTGAAGTGGGAACCAATCTGCACAAATTTCAAGTTCTTGCTTTGTCTTCCTGACTTTTTTTCATTTGAGCAACATAAGCGCGTGCTCTCTCTCTCTCTCTCTCTCTCTCTCTCACACACACACACACACACACACACACACACACACCTAGCAATAATGTATAGTGTACATGTTTATCTCATTGGAAACAATTTGCTGCAGGCATAGATTTGGCAAAAGATATACCCCATTTACATTATAAACAGAACTCCTAATTTCTCAGCCTGAGGGGTTTTACTCGCCATCTTTTAGCAGGTAGAAACTTACTGCAAATGTTAATGCAGTAATTCTCAAAGGGGACTCTCCTAGAAAGTATTTTAGAACTTGAGAGAGATTTTTTTTTTTTTGTCACAATGATCGGGTGGCACTACTGGCATTTAGTGATTGGGAGCTATGCATCTTAAATATCCTGTACTGTGAGGAACAGTCTCATTAAACACAAACTGCTCTGTGTCTTGTACCACTTTTAGATGTCTCACTGCATATTTATGACTTGGAAAGCCTGTTTATAATTTTCTGAGCCTAGAATCCAATACCATTTTACCTATAAACAAAAGTATGTTCAGAAGAGTTTTGAATGCTTGATACTTTTTAAGAATGTATCTATGGGGCAAATCTAGGGAAAATTATAGCTTTTTTCTTATAAACCTTGCCAAGAGTTGTTCATCATTTTGGAAAATCCTGTCACTGACATCCAACTCTACCTCTGGTATTTGAATTGCTGGTATAATTTACTCTGATCAGTTATCATTTATTGACCCTTTCATGGTGATTTCAAATGTAAACAAATATAAGGAAAAGTATCAATAATATTTAGCTGAATGTTTTCTTATGTCTTTTAATTGCAAACTATTCATCATAATAGGTGGAAGAATCTACCTAGTTTATAGGTCTTCTTGTTTAGCTGTGCTTATAAATTTATAACAATAAAATGTATTACTTTATTTTAAACTAAATTCCTTTTTGTTTTTTGTATTATAGACAGGGTACTAGATTGTCTTTTATGGTGAAATTATATGCTTATTGGTCATGCCAACAGTGAGTTGCATTTCAGGATAATAAAATGGTTACTTCAAAGCAATTGTTCTAAACAGAGGGTGTTAGTTCTGACAGGCTTAAGAAGCACTGGTTTGAAGGATGTTTTTTCTTATCCCTATCAAGAATTCTTTTTTTTTTTTTTTTGAGACGGAGTTTCGCTCTTGTTACCCAGGCTGGAGTGCAATGGCGCGATCTCGGCTCACCTCAACCTCCGTCTCCTGGGTTCAGGCAATTCTCCTGCCTCAGCCTCCTGAGTAGCTGGGATTACAGACACGCGCCACCATGCCCAGCTAATTTTTTGTATTTTTAGTAGAGACGGGGTTTCACCATGTTGACCAGGATGGTCTCGATCTCTTGACCTCGTGATCCACCCGCCTCGGCCTCCCAAAGTGCTGGGATTACAGGCTTGAGCCACCGCGCCCGGCGAAGAATTCTTAATAGTCTTGGTATCCATTCCCAACCTAGAATTATGTCATCATAAATGTAAAACATCTTAAGAAGTTTGCAATCTAGTTGGGAAAGTAAAACAAATACATGTAACATTAGACAATAATGAGGTACTCAAGAGATACTAACCTATGCTTTCTCCAGTTTTGGGTTTTGTTTCGTTTTTTCAACTGTGTGCAGATGCAAATCTTGGCAAGATTTCAGAACTAAGCATCACAAGCACATAGAATTTGCAAAAGTAAATTTGACACATACTTAATCATAATGCATAATTTATATTGTCCTAAATGATAATTAGGAATCTGTGGTAAGGCATTTTTAATGATTGCAATTATATTACTGTTATAAAATCAAACTGTTTTCTCTCTTTCAAAAAATTAGTTTCCCTGGTATCTTTGAATATAAATGATAAATATTAAGTTTATCAGACTTACAGGCAGTTTAAATTTTATCACACTTATACCAACTAACACATTTAAAAATCGCAAAACTTGGATTCCTAATTTACAGACTTATAAGAATTAAATGGTTCAAGTTCATATTGTTGAACACGAATTATGTGTCTCAAACCTTTTCTCCTATTTTTGAGCCATGGCTCAGGACAGGCAAGACCATACTGCTCCTACCTGTCTACTTTGCCGTAGGTGAGGTCATCACATGAAGAAAAAGAGCAGAGGCAACAAGGTAGCTGAAGGGGAAGGTCCAGGGTTAGGGAACAATGCATTCAGACTTTTGTTCTTGTCTTCATTCACAAATATTTCTGTGCCCTTCATTGTGCTAGGGGACAACGTGCCTGTTCTTTCTTTCTTTAAAGGCTCGTCTGAGAGTACAAGGCAGCACAGGTAGGGCTCTGAAGCTGTGGATATATGCCCAGACTTGGGATAAAATCTTTTTCAGCTTTTCATATAATGCAAATGCCAGCTATTGTTTTTAGTTGCCAAGTACACTAGTCAGATTACTGTTCAACTCCCATCCCTTCTTCTAGTGGCAAAGGTTATCTCCTTGGGTGTGAGGCTCAGATGAGGTCAATAAGAATACCTCTTTCTCTGGGGAAGTAGGTCATGTGACCCAAGCCACACTACTTTACCTTGTAAATGGAACTAGTGAGGAAGCCCTTGCTTTTGAATACCAGAGTTAGACATTTATGAAAATAAGATGCCAATGGTTTTATTTCTTGTTCTTCTGGAGAATGCCTGTTTGCAGTAGGAGATAATAAAACACCAGAGGGAGCATAGATCAAAGGAGAGAGAGAGAGAGTGGAATCAATGGGAGAGAGAGAGAGACAATGAGAGAGAGAGAAAGAGACAATGGGGGGAGAGAGAGAGAGAGAGAGAGAGAGAGAATGCGCTAAATGCTGTTTGCAGGTCTGAGGTTCTAAAACTTGACACTCCTTATTGTTAGTCTATTAAAGATTCTAGACAGAGGAGGCTGCCTCTTCAACTCTGTATCACACTTCACCATCTGGAGCTCAAAGCAGCACTGCTCATGCCCAGGGCACAGAATGTGCCTTACATAAGCAGTTCCTTCAACCTCTGGTCCCAGGCCCTTATCTGCTACCAGCAATGTCCTCAACTCACATCTCCCAAGAAAAGAAACCATTTTCAGGTTTAGAGGAGTCTTAATCTCAGGAGAGACATTCCCTCAAGGGAACTAAATCTGTGGAAATGCAACTCCTGTCTACCAAATAAAAAAGCTTTTACATAATTGAACAAAATCCCGTCTTTTTCTAATTCTGCCTTTGCTGTACATTTACGTAACAAAACGTCCAAGAGGTTTAATCAGAACAAGGGAGCCAGTTGTCTCCAATCTATTTCCATGTTTTTGTGAAACAAAAAACTGTTGGCAGTTTTGAAATGGCAGTTTTTTTTCAGCTCCTTACTCTTCTAAAGCAAAGTACCAAGATTCAGTTCAAACTTGAGCTCAAGATATCATCATGCACCTTTCTTCCCCTTAGGAGTTTGTGCAAGAAGTTCTTCATAGTTTATGCCCTACAAATGGAAACTGAGCCCATAAGGATGGTAGTGCAGGTGACTTTCTTTTCCATTTTGCTCCAGTTATCACTATAATGTTCCTGGGAAGATGATACACATCTGAGTGGGGTTATTCTGTGAGTAGTTAGAAATGTAATACTGAAATATAGTGAAATGCCAAGGTAAGAAATAGAAATTTAAGAGCAACTCCAGTGGAGGTAAGAGTTGAGTTAAGCTGTCATGGGGTAGATTCAGAGTACTGTGGCACACTTTTAGGAGCAGATCCAGAAGGCTTTAAATGAGACCAGGTTAGGGTATAATGCAGTTCATTCGTTCTACTTGGTTGGACCTCAAAGCCTCCTAATTCCTTGCCTCACCTCTCCATATAATTGCCAAACAATAGCTTCAATCTTGATCAGCCCCTTCCAACCTGAGTTCTCACAATAGCCCTCTCCCTAGTTGTTAAAACCAGCGCTTTGACTGAAGAGACCCTCCAAACAGGCTTTGTGTGAGCAACATGGCCGCTTATTCACCTGGGTGCAGGTGGGCTGAGGCCAAAAAGGGCAGCAGCGAAGGATGGTGGGATAGGAGTTGGTTTTATAGGTTGGGGCAAATCTTTTGGGGAGGGGGCAGGGGTGTTATGGAATAAGATCAGTTATAGTGGTGGGGGTAGGGGCAAGGAATATTCATTACCATAATTTCAGTAACAATGGCAGGTGGGGAAAGGTGTAAGAGTAGTTAAGATGTCAGGGTGGGGTGAAGAGTACTTACGTTCTCATAAGAACAGTTAAGACGGCAGGCTGGGAATAGAAGCTTAATGTCTAGGGAAGCTCCCCTGGGCGATCAGGGATAATGGCGAAAGCAGTTGGGGGTGGGGATGAGGGTGGGGGACGATCAGAGAGGGAAGCAGGACTTCAGACTTTCTGTGTCCAGGCTTGCACATGGAGGCCTGACAGTAGACTTGATGTTTTTGCCACTTGCCTGGGTTCCTGAAATGGCCCTTCTGTTCTTTCTGCTTTTGCTTTTGGTATTAAAAGCATAGAGGAGATTTTTGCATCATATGATACAACACAGCTTTAATATTAGTTTTTTTTCTATGATGAAAAGCAATGGGCATTTAAAAGAAAGATGCATAATAACTACAATAAGGTTTATTTTAGGATGTCACTGGAAGGGAAGCTTAAAATGGATCAGATTTCAATTAGAGTGTGAGAATTAATAATGGACCTCAGTCTTTCTTTGTTATCATTGCATTCTTTTGTAAGAGGCTGGGAGCACACAGTAAGGTAGATTCAGAGTTGGGTGTGATGCCATAAGTACATTGCATGGTTAGGAGAATCTAGGGTGTAGAACTTCTGCTAGAGATGGCTGTATTAAATATTGCCATTTTGTAATAGTGGTGTGTCAGATTCTATATGTTGGCTCCTGCGTTAGTCAAGGTTCTCTAGAGGGACAGAACTAATAGAATATATATATATATATATATATATATATATATATATATATATGGGAATTTATTAAGTAGTATTAACTCACAAAATCACAAGGTCCCACAACAGGCCATCTACAGGCTGAGGAGCAAGGAGAGCCAGTCTGAGTCTCAAAGCTGAAGAACTTGGAGTCTGATGTTCAAGGGTAGGAAGCATCCAGCACGGGAGAAAGATGTAGGCTGAGAGGCTAAGCCAGTCTAGCCTTTCCACATTTTTCTGCCTGGTTTTATTCTGGCCATGCTGGCCGCTGATCAGATGGTGCCCACCCAGATTAAGGGTGGGTCTGCCTTTCCCAGCCCACTGACTCAAATATTAATCTCCTTTGGCAATACCCTCAGAGACACACCCAGGATCAATACTTTGCATCCTTCAATCAAGTTGCCACACAGTATTAACCATTACAGCTCCCATAATGCCCATACCACTCCCTCCATTTCCCACCTGCCTTTTTCTTTACTTTATTAGGGTGTCTAAAAACTCAATTGCTTGGCCTTTCTTGAAACTATGGTCATATGATATGTTTCTAGTCAATGAATTGTAAGCAAATGTGATTTGGTGCCATTACTTTCCCTCTCATCTTTTTGCTTGGTTTGTGGTTTTGAGGCCTAGAGGCACTGATGTCATTTGGTACCATGAGGCAAAGAGTAAAAGAAAAATGACATTATGGTAAGGATGGCAGACCAAAAAGGTAGAGAGTGCATAGGGGTCCAATGGCATTATAAGTATCAGCCTAGAATTGTCTACCCTGGGACATGTGTCACTTTGTGGCAAGCCAAGTCTCACTAAGGCAGGCCTCTATATCAACTGTTTCGGTACTGACTGAGTGGTTAAGTTAAATATTAAAAGCTGACAGAGCAGTGCCCTTATTCAAAGACTGGAATATAACACAAGCCCACCAAGTGCTTTGCTGAGGCCTTTCCTGGGCCTTAAAGCATGACATGATAACAAAGGAATTTCTTAATGGGACCCATTTAGGATTAAACAAGTTTTATCAGGGGTCTAAAGAAACTCCCAGACTTCCACACACAAGTTAACTGGGGACTAAAGGAACTCTCAAACCTCCATGACTCAGCAGGAGACAAAATAAGTGTAATTGCCCCAGCACCTAGACCCATTTAGATTAAGTAAATTTACTGAGGCTCCAGGGGAAGGTCTTCAGGACTCAGATCTTAGTTACAGATTTAAAGAAGTCACTTATGTCTTTAGATGAATGCAGACTTAAATGTAGACATATAGCTTACAAGGTATATAAGCTCTGGAAAACTTTGTAATTTTGAGTTGGTCTGGTGACAGTTTCCAGACCTTCTCCCTGTCACCAGTTACAGAAATAAACTCTCTTCTCTCGCAGTTCATCTGCATCTTGTTATTGGGCCATGAGAATAAGCAGCCTGACCCTCGGTTTGGTACGGGAACAAAATGAGCCAGTAAACTCCTATTTTTTTAGGCCAGTGCTTCCAACCCTTTTCCATGTCTCACCACACATACTCATATGCTACATGTGCGTAGCTAGACAAAGCTGCTCAGCACTGGAGACAATCTGTGCCTCAAGCGACTACGCAAGATTAAATGATCAGTGTCTCAGCTTGCTTTTAACCATTTCCTATTCTCAGAGAATTTTGATTTGAGCCACTTTATTTTTTCAATCTTTACTTATTTATTTTTTCTTCTTAAAATCCAGTCCAATTTAGCAGTGGGGGGGATTATATACCAACTTTAGTGACACCAGTGTTAATAAATTCTGATAACCCACTGCCATGAGGCTAGCCTGATTTAAGCCACTTTTAGTTATGGTTTCTCTTCTCTGAAGCTGAACACATCACAAACACACTGGAGTTTAAAGATGGTGTTGGGAAGCAAGGAGGTTAACTGTTAACCTGAGTAAGAGGGAATGGTTCAGTAACTTAAAGTCATAATGAAGGCAACTACCTACTGAATCTTTGTGAGGTAAAAGCAGGAAATCTGGCATGTACAAAAGAGATTATCTTAAAGGAGAAGGATTTCTGATTTAAATAATCCAGGGGTCAGTTATTGTGAAGAGGAAATAAAAGTAAAGGCTTTGCAGGTGTTTGGCTAATGGAATGGAGATGGAGGTCTACAGAGTCAAGAAAGGAAAGAAATATGAACTAAAGGAACTGGAGCTGGGAAATTCCCTCAGTATGTAGAAGATATTGGTATACAGAAAGAATATGCTGTTGAAGAATGAAGGTATCAAAGAAGAAAGAAGTATTTGCTAGATGAAAACTATAATACTTTCAAGTGGGAGAAGAGATTGGACTCAAGATGTACATTTCAAATGACGAGACTGGAAGGGAGGGTGCTGACTCTATTGCCCGGAAGCAGCATTGGGAATATAGGAGAAAACCATATATTTTTTCCTTTTTCTACCCTTGTTCTCCCAGTTACCTGCTTGACCTTTTCTTGCTCCTCCTTTTCTAGTCAATTTAGTTCAGACTGCAGCACTGCAAATAAAATATATATATGAGTAGATTCTCTGAACTGTTTTTCCTGATTAGGAGCTAATAACAATTAAAAATAATAATTATTATAATTATACATATATAATTAATATATGTATTATATATACCTATATACCTATAGATAATATAGTTATTATGTATAATACATTGTTGAACATATAATAGGTGTCTGACACCATTCAGTGCTATATACTCATGTATTAACCCACTTAACCCAATCAACTTCATGTTAAAGTGGCACTGAGAATTATGATTTGGTTTGTGACAGACAAAGAATACTGGACAATCAAGGAGATGATTTTATTTGGGCAACTACAATAGGGAAAACATTTATTAATGAAAAACATGAAAACATCTCAAAGAACAGGAAGAGGCTTGGGCTTTTATAGATGCAGAATAACAAGAAAGCCATATGGGAGTTATGAGGAAGGATGGAGACACCTTGGAGCATGTGAGGCCAGGATTGTATTTTGTAGTTAGCCATTTCCCAGAACACAAAAGGGTACCAGGATTTCTTAACAATTGCTGCTCTGATCACAGGGCTCAGGCAGTGGAAGAATGCAATGAGTGTACAAATGTGGCATACAATTTAATGACAAGTTTCAAACTCTGTACCCCTAACTCAAACCTTTTGAGATGAACTAAGGGTTGTTATTCTAGAAGTTAACTAAAATTATCTACTTAGGGTCATCCTCACTGCTACATTTTTTAAAAGCCAAATAAGATTGGGAAGTGATTATTTATAATACAAAATGATTACCTAAAATTTTTATCTAGCCTCCTAAATGGTCTGTTTTTGGTAATAGTGCCAACAGTGGGAGGCACATCAAGAACTTGTCAATAAGAAAAATAAGATTGCCTTCAGAGAAAGCTATTCTTAGTGGCTTAAAAACAAACAAAAAACCAGAAACAGTGTCTAAGTCATATGTTATCCCCAGACCTAAGGAATAGTTGAGTACCTACTCTACGCAAAGCACTATTTGCATAAATTTGTGACTTTGTAGGAATTGACTTGGAGACTTTGTAGAATTGCAGAACTAAAGAATTTAAGAATACTTTAAACTCCAATCAAAATAACTTGGCTGCAGTCTCAAGAGGCAGGTTTAGAATGTG
Organism: Sapajus apella; assembly: GCF_009761245.1. Classification (NCBI taxonomy): domain Eukaryota; kingdom Metazoa; phylum Chordata; class Mammalia; order Primates; family Cebidae; genus Sapajus; species Sapajus apella. The sequence goes on from NW_022436985.1 coordinate 45,615, forward strand.
ATTAACATTTAAAAAGTAAAAACCTAAGCAATGGTATTATGCCTTATTTGGAGAGACTGTATAAACAAAAAGGTAAATTCTATTTGGAGTAGAGAAAATTGAAACCCAAAATGAAAAGTTGCTAATACCCACTCAAGCATTGTCAGGGCAGAGAATGATCAGGCTGATGAAAGTGTCCTGGAGAGGTGAGAGCCGCAAGCTTCTTTAACCTGATTCCATTAACCATTTGAATTCTATATCTAATATTTCTGTTCTAATTCCATCCTTATTAAGCAATATTGTAATTCTAATTTGTCTGAGCAACAAATCTTGGACTTAGTGAGATTTGTATTGTCTGTACTAACCATGACAAAATTGAACTGCAACCATGCATTTAGCTATTTCTTTACAGATACATTATTAACCATTCCACCCTGGAAACTGAGAGGCTGACAAACAAAAGCAATAGAATAGCTAGAATTATATTTTAGGTATACTGTATATCTCAGGCTGCAGTGTGAAGATGGGATTGAAGAAATACAAGACTGTAATCAGGCAGACAAGTTAGAAGTGTGTTACTGAGATTGTATAGGCTGGAGATAATCAGGATCTGAACTAGGAGTGTGTAGGGCTATAGGAATGAGGAGCCAAAGCAGGAAATATTTCTCTGCACCTGACCAGTCCTGGATATTATTTTCTAAATCTACTCATTTGATAGGTGAGCAATGTTTTCTCATTATTTAGATTTTAATCACTCATTACTCATGAAGATGCAGATTTATTACTTGATTATTTTGCTTAACTACTATTGAACTTTTTAAAATTTAATTTTTCTTTCATAAAATTCTTTAGACCTTAAATGACTAGAGATTCAAACTATTGAGAATAACCAACAATGGCAATAGGGGCATTTAAACATTGGAAACCAAATAGAACAAATTGAAATGCAAAGCAGTTCTATTTTACTTTAATGTAATGCATTAACTTTGGTCTGACCTTCAGTTTTGATTTACACAAAGTTGTCTGGGAGACAGAATTTACTGACTCAGCATAGACCAAAGGATTTGTGTTGTAAGAATCTGAAGATTTAATTCCTTGGAATTTTATTCTATTCCTTTTATTCCTTGGAATAGAATAAATTCCTCCAGAATTCCATCAGTTCAGAAGCTCAGGAAAATAATTTTTAAAATAAGACTAGAAGAGCAATCCATAAGCAAACTTCATGGTAATATTTTTCTTCCTGGTGTTTATTTTTTGTATAATAAGCAAAGATAATAGCAACAAAGGACTTTTTTTCTTTAAAGAAAGTTATCCACAATCTCATGTCAATAACACATCTTATTTTAATTTTTTGAGACTGCTTTAGTTTCTGTGTTTACGTAGTTGATATGGGTTTGATGCCTTTAATAGTGTTTAATAAAATGGATTTCTTCTCTCTTAAGTGCTGTGCTCTAGAAAAGCTGCTGGATTTTCTGAAGCAATAATAACTAGATACCACAGGCCCTACTCTAATACTGCTGCAGTGATATGCTGAACAATTTTTTCCATGGACCAAAGATTTTTATAACTCAAACTCAAATTCGAATGATGTACAAATAGCATCTTTTACTTTACAAATCATTTTTTCTGTCATTTTCTTTTCTTTTGTTACTCTAAAGTACTTCTTAGTATGAAAGTTATGTGTAAGCACTGTGAAAGGATTCTGAAATCAGATCTGGGCCTTTACAGTAGCCCTGTAACTTAGACATCACATGTTCATAGCGTTTTTTTGAACTTTAGTTTTCTCTTCCACAAATAAAAAATTACATGATTCCCCTAAGGATTAGATAGGGCCTAATTATAGATTAGACACACAGTGAATGTAATTCTCTCTTATTCCACAAGTTGTTTTTAAATATGATGGTCATTTAAACTGAATTATGAATTGATTTTATAGCTGTGCTCAAAAATATCAATGCAAAAAAAAAAAAAAAATCCATGCTTGGGCCAGACACAGTGGCTCATGCCTATAATCCCAGCACTTTTTTTTTTTTTTTTTTGAGATGGAGTCTCACTCTGCTGTCCAGGCTGGAGTGCAATTGCAGTGGTACATTCTCCGCTCACTGCAACCTCTGACACCCTGGTTCAAATCATTCTTCTGCCTCAGCCTACTGAGTAGCTGGGATTACAGGCATGTACCACCACACCCAGCTAATTTTTGTATTTTTAGTAGAGACAGGGTTTCACCATGTTGGCCAGGATGGTCTCCATCTCCTGACCTCGTGATCCATCCACCTTGACCTCCCAAAGTGCAGGGATTACAGGTTTGAGCCACTGTGCCTGGCCTAATCCCAGCACTTTAAGAGGCTAAGGTGGATGTGAGAGATGGGAAAGTTCTTCAAAGTTTATATCTTACACTACATTACAAGGAGTTATACTCTCTTGGTTTATGGCCATTATCTGCTATTAGCATAAATATATACCCATGTAATTATATTCTCTAAATCAGCTACATCTTAAATCAGCTACCTTGACTGGCTCTGACATATCTGAACAGAACTGGGCAAGCTCCAAACCCTGGTGCATGCCATTCCTTATTTGGAAACCCCCCTGACCTTCTCCTGACTAGTTTCTTCTTCTTCCTTGTCTTCTTTCCCCCTTATCTGTTCAGGAAATTTCCAAGTTTTTAGACAATAGCCTCAAGCATAGAATATGAGGTCCCGTTTCAGCCAATGGAAACCAGACACAGCAGTAGGGCAATTGTGTCAGGTTATGAAAGTTATAAATGTCCCTGTCTCCTTTGTTCAGGTGCGCTCTCGTGCGTGGCAAGACTGCCGGTGAGCTGCACCCTTCGTGCATGAAGTAAACAAGCCTTGCTGAGTAATCCATTGTCTCAGTGTGGATTTTTCCTAATGTTATAAACATTTCCAACAATGGATTGCTTGAGGAGTTCAAGACCAGCTTGGGCAACATAGTGAGACCCCACCTCTACAAAAAATAAAAAATTACCTGGGCCTGGTGGCACACATACCTGTAGTCCCAGCTATTTGGGTAGTGAGGTGGGAGGATCACTTGATCCCAGGAAGTTGAGGCTGCAGTGAGCCATGATCATACCATGGCACTACAGCCTGGGCCACAGAACAAGACACTGTTTAAAAAAAAAAAGAAAGAAAAAAATCCATGCTTACTTCAGCTTTCCTGAGCATATGTGAGGCTGTCCTTTTGTTAAAGATTATAATCAATATCTGAAATACCTTTACCTTTTTGTTCAGTACTGTCTGCAACTTAAAGGAATGCTTAATTAACTGCAGACCTAAACCAAAACAATTTAAACCTTATAATAAGCAAAGGGGGATTTAAGAAATTATAAAAATTAATGAAAATGACAAGTACTAATTATCCCTATAATTTCTTACATTCTTCTTATTTGTGCTATCTCTCTTTTGTTTTCCAGCACCATGCTGTGCTAACACAGTGGTTATGACTTCAAGGATCCCTGCAGATATGCACTTTACTGCCCATCTCATGGAAGGAAAGGGTGAAGAACATCCAACACTATTTGCAAATCTAGATTCTCGCAGCCTGAGATGAATTCTGGGTCCCACTGCTGCTAGAACCAATAGAATACCCAGTCCCTTGCAGACATCCTCTTTTTCTCTCTGAGGACAAACCACAGATGGGCCTCTTCTCAATCTAGGTCAGAATCATACTGGCCCTAGTCCTGTGGTCACCTTGTTTTTCTTTTTTGATAGATGTTAAGGCTCAGAGCATCTTAAGGTAACACTTGGTCTTAGTATGTCTTCTGTTCTCTTTGATTAGCCTCAGGAATATTCCTTAGCCAGAGGTTTATGTGAGTTTTTTTTTTTTTTTTCAGGTAGAGTTTAGCTATTTGAACAACTGATTTAAACTAGTATGTGAACCTCTTCTTACTAATGGTCAAATAGCTGATAGTAGCAGCAGGTTCTTCCAAATTTGAAATGTTTGCTTCCTATAAAATCTCCAGCATAATTCTCATTTTTGATCTGCTAGGAATGGTTCCTAGAGTTCTCAGCTCAGCTGTCTGTCAAAGACAGATGACATGCTATGAGTTCAAGGAGTCTCTGATATTGCTTATTTGAATTTCTCTGCAATGAGAAGTAAAAAATCTATTATTAGGTGACAACTGATTCAGGTAATCAATTGAATGCTAAACTATCTCATACACCACAGGAAACTTACATGGTCTCAAGTTATCAATTAATTACAAAAGCAAAACTAGTAACTTTATAGTGGAGAAACCTGGCAGACAGACCTTGCTCCCTGGATAACCAGCAGTGATAATTAAAGAGTAAGCTATGTGTCTTGGGCTCTGAGACGTGCTGGCTTCAGTGGTGACCCAGCACATTCCCAGCTGTGGTGGCTACAGTGAAAGACTCATTCTGTTTGAGTTAAGCAGAAAGAAAAGTAAAGGGGAATTTGTCTTGCACCCTATTTCTCATCAGGAGGCACTTGGTGTCTATTTATCATCAGGAGGCTCTTGATGTTTATTTGTCATGCTTTATTTGATCTTCAACCCAAACAACTGCTAAGATGCATACAAGCAGGCTTTTGGGGTCCCCCTGAATCTAGGCCTAGGCTCCTGGACAGCATTTCTGGAAATACTGCTCTGACAAATAGACATCAAGTGCCTCCTGATGAGACATACTGCTAAGAACAAAATGACACTTATATAGTATTCCTGCCAAAAATACATAACCTTAATCAAACCATGAAGAAAGTGCAAATAAATCTAGATGAAGGGTGGAGCAAAATGGCTGAATAGAATCTTCTACTGATCATTTTCCCAACAGGAACACCAAATTTGATAGCTATCGACACAAAAAAGCATAAAACAAAAATCAGGTGAACAATTAATACTTAGTTTTAACCTCATATTGTTGAAAGAGGTGCTGCAGTGGGTAGGAAAGGCAATCTTGAATCACTGATGTCACCCCTCCCCATTCCCCTGGCAGTGGCTTTGTGGCTAGGAGAGACTCTGTGCTCTTGGGGGAGGGAGAGCATATTGAACTCAGTGTTGCCCTGTCACAGTGGAAAGCAAAACTGAGCTGAACTCAGCTGAGGCCCACCTATGGAGGGGACATTTAGACCAGCCCTTCCCAGAGGGGAATTGCCCATTCCAGCAGTTGGATCTTGAGTTCCAGCAAGCCTTGCCACTGTGGGCAAAAGTGCTCTGGGGCTCTAAATAAACGTGAAGGGCAGTCTGGGTCATGGGGACTGCAGTTCTTAGGCAGGTCATAGAGCTGAGCTGGGCTTGGATCTAGCGAACTTGGGAGCATACAACCTACTGGGACACCAGCCAGGGTGGCTAAGGGAGTGCTTGCATCTCTTCTTCCCCCCAAACCCCAGGTAGCATAGCTCCAAGCAAAGAAAGTAACTCCTTTCTTCTGCTTGAGAAGAGAAGGAAGAGTAAAGAGGACTTTGTCTTGCATCTTGGACACCAGCTCAGTCATAATGAAATAGGGCATTGAGCAGAGTTGTGAGGCCCTCATCCTAAGCTCTATCTCCTGGGTGACATTGTTAGATGACACCCTGGTCTAGAAGGGAAACTGAGGCCTCGAAAGAAAAGACGCAGTCCTGGTGGGATTCATCACCTTCTCACCAAAGAGCCCTTGCTCCCTGAATAACTAGCAGTGATAACTAGGGAGTAAGCTATGTGACTTGGGCTCTGAGACATGATGGCTTCAGTTGTGACCCAGAACATGCCCAACTATGGTGGCTAAAGTGAAAGACTCATTTTGTTTGAGAAAAGCAGAAAGAAAAGTAAAGGGGACTTTGTCTTGCACCCTAGATACCAGCTCAATCACAAATGAGTAGAGCAACAAGCAGGCTTTTAGAGTCCCCCCGAATCTAGGCCTACGCTCCTGGACAGCATTACTGGACCTTCCCCGGGCCAGAGGGCAGCCCACTGCCCTAAAGGGTGAGTCCCAGGCCAGGCAACATTCCTCATAAGCTAACCGAAGAGCCCGTGGGCCTTAAGGGGACATCAGTGGTAGTCTCCTCCAATCAGTTGTAGGCTTTAAGAGAAAAAGACAGAGGTACCTCAAAGAAGAGAGAATCCTGGCAGCAGACTGCCTTTAGACTCCAATGCTTCCTTCCATCTCTTCCCTGAGTCTCTAGCCTGCTTGCCTACCCTGCAGATTTTGGAGGTTATAACCCTCACATTTGTGTTGGCCAATACCTTACAATAAATCTTTCTCTCTACATAGACACACACACAGACACACACAGACACACACACACACACACACACACACACACACACACACACACACACA
>NW_022436985.1:51896-60007 GCF_009761245.1 Sapajus apella
ACACACACACACACACACACACACACACACACACACACACACACACACCCCCATTGCTTTTGTTTCTAAAGACATCTGACTTACATAGTTCTCTCAACAGGAATAGCATTGCCAGCAGGACAAATGTACTCACCCAGTGCTTAGATGGGCTTACCTGGGCGATTCTGCTTTTAGTCTACTTCCATGGCCAATTAATATCTCCCTCTCCTTTTTCTGGATACATTCGTTCATCAGCTATGTTAATATAGTCAATAAGGAATAGTCAACTCTTGCTTACTTGTCTTAGCAAGAACTCTGTCTTTTGAGCAACTATGCCTATAAATTGATTGTATGTAAGCACATAGTTTAACTCTTCGAGAACAATATTATTTACCCAATATTCAAATTCTTGGAGACCCATCACTGTAGCATTCTGTACTAATGATAGCAGAAAGTAAATTAATGTTTTACTTATAGCTGCATTTGAGGTTTGTATACCAGACATTTCCCAGACATCAATGGCTAGTCCAATTGTGTAAGATGATGTTTGGGAACTCGCTTAAGCATTGTTTTCCCTTGTAATTATTTCACTTGAACTTAGGTATCCTGCTGTTGTATTATTTCCGTGTGCCTGCATTTGCATATTTCCATTGTGATAAACATCTGCACTCATCTTTACTTTCTTTCCTCCTGTCTTAGAAAACAAAATGTCCCTCCTACTGCTCAGCCCACTGCCATTTGCCTTTTGCCTTTTCTCTACCTCAAGACTAAAATTATCTTTACTGAAATAAAATAATGCATTAAAATTGCCAAATTCATTGGAGTCTTTTCAATCTTTATCTTACCTAATCTCTCTTTATTTCTGATTGTTGAACAAGCACTTCTGAAAACTCTATCCTTTCTGCTTTTGGCTTCTCTGGCATTATTTATTCTAATTGTAATCACATATGCCTATATGTCCTAGACAATTTTATTATTTTCCTTGATAGGCTTCTCTTTTTTGCCTACAAATCATTAATCATGACTTGCTTCTGTCTTCAATTACTGCTTTCTGTCTTTGTTTCCTCATGTTGAATGACTACTAACATGGTTTTTATTTATTTATTTTTTATGGTAGGGGGAGAGCATATTATTATGGATTTGAGTTTATTACTCAAATCCATCTCCTTGAGCATTTGAGGATCAGAGTTTTTAAGGACAACTTGGTGTGTGATGGGAAGCCAGTAAACTGGGAGTGATAATTGGTTAGGTCAGAAATGAAATCACAAGAGGTTGAAATTGCCTTCTTGCACTGAGTCAGTTCCTGGTTGGGGGACCACAAGATCAGATGAGCCAGTTTATCAATCTGGGTGGTGCTAGCTGATCCATCAAGTGCAGGGTCTGCAAAATGCCTCATGCACTGATTTTAGGAGCAGTTTAGGGAGGGTCAGAATCTTACAGACTACAGCTGTGTGACTCCTAAATGATAATTCCTAATCTTGTGGCTAAATTTGTTAGTCCTATAAAGGAGTCTAGTCCCCAGGCAAGAAGGGGGTTTGTCTTGGGAAAGGGCTGTTACCATCTTTGTTTTAAACTATAAACTAAGTTCCTCCCAAAGTTAGTTCAGCCTATGCCCAGGGATAAACAAGGACAGCTTGGAGATCAGAAGCAAGATGGAGTTGGTTAGATTACATCTTTTTCACTGTCTAAGTTATAATTTTGCAATGGCAGTTTCAATCCCTCCCTGTGGGTTTTATAACACTTTAACCTCAAAGTGTTGGCTAAAGAAGATTTTAGAAAGGGTGAAGACCCCGTAACTTCTTCCTGCTGATCAGGGGCGTAGTGGTGGTAGGTGTTGACCCCAAGATAAGAAGAGCGAAATTTTTTGCAACTGTCTGAGCGTACCCATGCAGGCCTGGCTGGGGTTTCAAGGCTTGCATGGCAAAGACGTTTGTATTGTCATCTATAGTTTTAGTACCACATTTAAAGGAAGAGCATACTATAAGATAAATAATGAGTATGAGGGTAAGGAGTACAATTCCCAGTTCTAAAAGTAAAGATTTCAAAGCATTAGTTTGGGGACTTGTAGCCCACAAAGAATTTAAGATGTATGTCAACTGCAGACAAAATAAGACAAGACAAAACAAAACAAAACAAACCGAGAACAGCTAACAAGGTGGACTATAGTATTTTTTTTTTTTGGAAGCAAAATTTTTCTCTCTCCAGTCCCTATTTGTATTAAAAACAAGTCATAATAGGATTGATTCATTTGCAAACTAAACTTTAGTTTTATACTTGGCCTGATTATTTGCATAAAGTGCAGCAAGAATAATTATTTTTCACATAGGCTCTTTTTAACATTGGCTTTGCTGACACTTTATTCTATAAGGAATTTCAGATTAAACTTTTTGTTTGTTTGCTTGTTGGTTTTGAGAGGGGGTCTTGCTGTGTCACCCAGGCTGGAGTGCATGGAGTACTGTGGTGTGATCTTAGCTCACTGCAACCTCTGCCTACTGGTTTCAAGCGATTCTCTGATCTCAGCCTCCCGACAGCTGGGATTACAGGTGCGCACCACCAAGCCTGGCTAATTTTTTTTTTTAAGATAGAGTCTCGCTCTGTCACCCAGGCTGCTGGCATGTAGTGGTGAGATCTCAGCTTACTGCAATCTCTGCCTCCCAGGTTCAAGCGATTCTCCTGCCTCACCCTCCTGAGTAGCTGGGATTACAGGCGTCCACCACCATGACTGGCTAATTTCTGTATTTTTAATAGAGACGAGGTTTCACCATATTGATCAGTCTGGTCTCAAACTCCTGACCTCAGGCGATCCACCCACCTCGGCCTCCAAAAGTGCTGGGATTACAGGCGTGAGATGCCCTGCCCAGCCAAAAAAAAAAAAAAGTAGTTTTTAAAAGCCTTGAAGCCCAGCTATGGATTTATCTATGCTTGCAAATACCTGTGAATACCTCACTTTAAGGTCCCAAGCTAACCTGGGACTTCTAGGACTATGAGAAAGTGACATCCTCCACTTACTCCAGGTCAGGAACCCCGTACGGGGACTATGTAAAAGGGTATGAGGCCAATTTTTCTGAGAGGCTTATATCGGCTGTATAAATAAACTTTACCTCCTGAAAGAATGCAGGACATTTTAGCCTTGGTAAAGTGTCCTGTTAGTAAAGAAGACAGATTATTATTGCACTTACGCAAATAATTATACTAACATAAATTGAGAAAACTCACAGATAGTTTCTAAATCCTGGAGAAATCAGATAGAAAGCAATATTCTCCAAATTTTGCTCCCAGGGAGTACACTTTACTCACTTGTTAAAGCTGCAATAGCTCAAAAGAAATAAGTTCTCTTGACTCTGAAAACAAAATGATTAGCAATGTTTAACACATCAGCTCTCCATGAAAGTCCGAGAAGTTCCACCTATTTCCCCTATTCCAATAGCATAATTTTTAAAGTTATCAGAGACCTGCTCTTAGAGTCCTATATCTGATTATAAACTACCTTTTGAAAAGAACCAAAGCAAGACAAAATGTCTGTGGATGACAAAAGTTTTATGACAGCCACTATTAAAAGTTACAATTTACTAGGAATTTTGGTTACTTCTGTGACATACAACAAATTTGCATAAGTATAACTGTTAATAACATCACTAAATTATATCAGTATTATAGAAGTCTCCCATAATTTTGGAACACATATTAATAACATATTTATACAAATACAGCCCAAAGAAAGCCAAAAACCATTTCATATTTGACAATACTTCCTGTATGATTTTTATAGCAAATAAGCCAAACACATAATTTTTTAACTTCTGGGGACCTAATGTCTAAAAGATTAATTAGGTTAGAAAAATGACACAGTTTATAATTTGATTTTAGAAAATCTATCAAAGGTTTAAAACACTGAATATCACAAAATAGAATAATAGGTTATTCATTTATCCAAAGTAGTAACTCAAAAAAAGTTTTTTTAAAGGCAAAAATCTTTATTCTGATAGAAGAGACTTAGCTTTCCAAACAAGACCCATTGAAGATAGCATGAGGCCAACTGAATGTGTCTCTTCTCTCTCTTCCCTGTTTTTCCTCTGCCATTTACCCAAAGGGATTAATAAAAAGCTTTCATTATCTTTTAATATTACATACAAATCTTTTTCAAAAGAAAAAATCAAATTTTATGTTCGCTTTAGTGCATTGTTAATGCTAAAACTAGTTTCTAAATAAAATTTTGTAACCCTATCCAGTTTTAATTAGTTTGATCACCAGGCACAGTGGCTCATGCCTATAATCCCAGTACTTGGGAGACCAAGGTGAGCAGCTCATCTGAGGTCGGGAGTTCGAGACTAGCCTGACCAACATGGAGAAATCCCGTCTCTACTAAAAATACAAAATTAGCCAGGTATGGTTGTCCATGCCTGTAATCCCAGCTACTCAGGAGGCTCAGGCAGGAGAATTACTTGAACTCAGGAGGCAGAGGTTGAAGTGAGCTGAGATCGCGCCATTGCACTTGAGTCTGGGCAATATGAGTGAAACTCCATCTTAAAAAAAAATTAGTTTGTGTTGGGTAAGATTTTCATAAAGTTTTTAGAACCCTTTACAATTTTCTGTAAAGTAGTAGATCAATTTTCTAAGAAAAACCTGTTATGCAGACACATGGTCCCAGATTCTGGCCCTGCATTAATGTGTTTTTACTTTAATGTTAAACCTATGGGAAAAAAAAAATAATCCCTTTTAAACGTCAGCCAACTTACTCATATCCACTAAACTTTCTTTACAAGACCAACCCTTCACAAACCCTTTTCAACTTGTTTAAACCTTCAATTTTGTCCCATTACTCTTTTAGGTCAAGACAATCTTTAAAACCCTCTGAACTATACAAAATTACATTTTAACAAAAGCCATATTCCCTGTTTATAATCTTTTACCAAAAGCCATGCCTCCTTTTTCTTTTTTTTAAATTTTTTTTTCTTTAAAATATAAAGACGGGTTTCACCATGTTGGTCAGGCTGGTCTTGAACTCCCGACCTCAGGTGATTCGCCTGCCTTGGCCTCCAAAGTGCTTGGATTACAGGCGTGAGCCACCATGCCCAGCCTTAAGCCATGCCTTCTTATAATCTTTTACCAAAAACACATTCTACGTTTCTTATGCCTCTTGTATGTAAAACTGTCTCTCCAGTAGTCTCAAATACATGTTACAATATTAACTTTTATCAATTTTTATTTTCGGGGAAAGCCTGATAAGTAAGCTAGTTTAATTATGTGCTAGGTGTGGAGCCTAGGATGTCAGATAGAAATAAAGATAAGGTTTGTGTGTCTCCAGCATAGCCAGGGGGCATGTCTAACTCCACATGTCCTCAGACCTCAACTAGACTCTAATGCTCCAAAGCAGGTAAATGGAACAATTTTCAAAAAGTCAAAGAAGCAGTTTATAACCTTAAAGCATTTAGCAAATCTGATATCTGACCTTAATTTAGACTAAATGGTACATTTGGAAGACAATTTAGTTTTGCCAATAATCTTTAAAATTGTCTTTATTTCCAAAAGATTATTAAAGTCACATGAAAAAAAGGCATTAAAGTTTCTATTTGTCTGACATAATATTTCACTTAAATGCTTATTTTTTAAGCCAGTTAATCAGAGCTCTTTTTATATAAACATTACATACATAACACATATAACCACATATAAATATATGGACAGAAAGAGAAGATTCAGCACTTGTAAGATTTTTCACTTATTAGTTTCTTTTCTTTTCTTTTTTTTTTTGAGACAGAGTTTCACTCTTGTTGCCCAGGCTGGAGGGCAATGGCATGATCTCAGCTCACCACAACCTCTGCCTCCCAGGTTCAAGTGATTCTCCTGACTCAGCCTCCCGAGTAGCTGGGATTACAAGCATGTGCCACCATGCCCGGCTAATTTTGTATTTTTAATAGAGATGGGGTTTTTCCATGTTGGTCAGGCTGGTCTCAAACTCCTGACCTCAGATGATCCGTCCATCTTGGCCTCCCAAAGGGTTGGGATTACAGGTGTGAGCCACCACACCTGGCCCATTTACTAGTTTCTTAATTGGATTACTTAATTGGATTCAAGGTGGAGCCCTTGGAGGAACAGGGTCAGGAAAGCATGTAGTTTCTAGGGCCCAATAAGCAGGTAAAGCTGGAAGGCAAAGAGAGACCACCAAAATTAAGGGTGCCATTTTATACTGGATTCTGGATCCCCCCCAAAAGGAGAGAAACACTATGGGAGAAGATAGTGCAGTACTTTTACAACGCATTTCATTGCAAGGCAACCCAAAGCCAATCAGCCCATTTTGTGATCAGCTCATCCTCTATTGGAGTCTCTTTCAGTGGGAATTGGGGATGTTTCCATATCTTTTAGGTGGCCAAGAGCATACTTCTCTAAGTGAAACAGCAAAGAGCTGAGTATCTCCCCATAAATGCCATTAGCCATCCCCAAAAGTATGTTTCCTACCTTATCATTACATACCAACTTTCTCTTATAATGCACAGTAATTTATGATACCCACAAAAGTCAAAACCATCAGCAAACGCAATGCAAAACACAACAGAGCTTTGGATTTTTAGAGGTATCTATTCTCTTTCAATTCCTGGGCTTCTGTGAGGAAAACAGAGATTTTCCCACAAATGAGGTCTGTGGTGCCTCCTCTGCTTTTCCCCAGGAGTCCTAGGCTGTTAGAATTTATCTTAGGCTTTCTCATGTGGGCATCAAGAGTGGCAAGAAGACAAAATGGAGAAGAACAATTTAGTCTACTGAGAATAAAAAAATCTTTTTTTTCAGAAAAACATGATTCAAGAAAAGGGATAAAATCCTTTTAAATACATAGAGCTTAGATATTTGTTTTTAATTAAGCTGATTTTAATCATAGAACTTTTTTTTTCCCTAAAAATGTTCTCTTAAATCTCTTATTACCAGCCTCTAACCAGGACAGCCAATATTTCTGGCTTTTGAATTCTACCACAGGTAACTTTTCACATGATAATAAGTTTTTTTTTTTTTTTTGGGACGGGGTTTCGCTCTTGTTACCCAGGCTGGAGTGCAATGGCACGATCTCGGCTCACCGCAACCTCCGCCTCCTGGGTTCAGGCAATTCTCCTGCCTCAGCCTCCTGAGTAGCTGGGATTACAGGCACGTGCCACCATGCCCAGCTAATTTTTTGCATTTTTAGTAGAGACGGGGTTTCACCGTGCTGACCAGGATGGTCTCGATCTCTTGACCTCGTGATCCACCAGCCTCGGCCTCCCAAAGTGCTGGGATTACAGGCTTGAGCCACCGTGCCCGGCCGATAATAAGTTTTAATAAAGGTTATAAATTAACCATAGATGCATAAGGTGTCTCAAAGAGATGGTAAGCAGTTTCTTTTTTTTTCTACATGATTTAGAATCTCCCAAGCATGTTTGGAGAAAGGAAAATCCAAGACAGGAAATCAGAAGCTATCCATGGGGTGGCGGGGGGGACTCTGAACAAATGGCAAAGTTACACAAATAACAAACCAGAAAGAATTCATTCCAGAAGCCAAGAATTAAAACCAGGTCAAAAGACAAGGGCTTAGCTACTGAGCTATGCAACATTGAGCAGTTTCTATTGCTCTTCCCAAAAGAAGTCTAGGGCAGCCAATTTCAATCTTGCAAAGGCTCTTAACTGCTCAAGACAATTTTTAGGGCTAACTATGACCTGAACCCCAAATTCTTGTCCTCTGGATGGCAGAAACCAAGAGAAAGTATCCCCACATGGTCACAATATTAAGTTCTTATCCCCACATGGTCACAATATTAAGTTCTTAAGAACACAAAACAAGACAGAGAAATTTCATCTGGTATCAGTTTCAGGGACCTGGAGCAAAATTTTTAACCGATCATCATTCTGGGATGGATGAAAAGCCACATATAGAGGTCCTAAGCCCATGTTCTATCCTGTGATACACCTGTCTCCATTACAGAAAGACACATTCTTAGCGCAAAGTAAACCAAATTTGCAACAGCCTAAGACTAGTCTCACAAATTAGTTTTTTTTCTATTAACCAAACTCTTGCAGAGGAGACAAATAGTGATGTTTACCATTACACACACACACACACACACACACACACACACACACACACGAGAGAGAGAGAGAGAGAGAGAGAGAGA